>NW_028258155.1:0-76602 GCF_053883595.1 Heterocephalus glaber | reverse complement strand
GCACTACCTGGTTGTTTAGAGCATTGGTATCTGTATTTTAAGTGAGGTTGTATGAGGCTGTGCTGGAAACTAAATGCATTTCCGTTGCCCTGTTGGTCCTCTTGCTGTGTACTCCGAATTTACAAGTTTCTGAATGTTCCTATGTAAATGTTTGAGCCATTTTCTGAAACTATACTTTTGTTAATGATTTAGAATTGCTGGTTGTCATCGCAGTAATGAGTAAGAGTAACTAACAAATTCCCACAAATCCAGTCTAAAGACAAATCACTAAGTGTCAAAAATTATTTGTAACATAATACAAGTAAAAGTCACTGCAGGAGTAATTAACTTTAATAACAATGACAATAATGAGAACATTTGTGGAGCATTTTCTTTGTGCTAGTTACTGCGCAACCGTTATTTAATTAATTTCCGCAGCAGTCAATGAAGTGGGTATAATAGGATACACTAAGGCAACCGATTATGAAGCCAGCCGGTGCTAGAACTGAAATCAAGCTATGTTGGAATCAAAGCTTATTCTGCAGGGCACCTTGTGAAGAGAATCTTTGTTTCATTTGAACAACAAACAAAGGTTCTATATCTGCTACAGAACCTGAAAATGCAGGAAGTTTTGGCAGATATTTGAAGTGATGTGAATTGAAAGACTAATGAATTTGAGTAGTAACGTCTATGTGAGAGAAGCAAATAGGTGAGAGATCCTAAGCATCTCCGGTTAGAAACGCAAGTTGGATTTTCAGAGACAGTGGTTAAAATCAGGAAATACCATCTTTGTGGACAGAGGAAAAAAGCAAGTTACTAATTACAGAACCGCATGGAACATGAACCTAAGATGTAGGGGAAGGAAGAAGACCCTAGAGGAGAAAGAGGTGTCAGAAAAGACCAAGGAGAAAGTGTCTTTTTATCAGTTACCAGAAGAAGAAAGTTATCTGTGGGTTTCATGCTAAGATGGCCAACAAGTCCGAAGAGATTTCCAAGTGAACTAGTGAAAACAGCTTGTGGAGAGGGACTTTGAGGGATCTGGGGATGGTGAGCAAACATCTGAGAAAGACTAAAGGCCTCAGTAGCCTGTGGGGTGTGATGTTCAAGTGTGGTCCTCAGATCAGTTCCTGTCCAGTAAGTGTTTGCTGTTGGTATATGGTGGGATAAGATTAGAAACATTTGGAACAATTTGTCTTTGCCGTGATAGCCAAAGGTGTTATCTGTGGACTTGTGTTCTCTGTGTGTGTTCTTTTTCTATTTCTTAGTCATCCAATTTATTGTATTTTATGAAAGTGTCACTCTGTACTGGATTAAGGCAAACAAAACAAACAAGCCCTTATCCTTCATGGCGTAAAGTTTTGAGAAGCAGTGTTCCTCGGCCATGAGAGCAAGGAAAGGAGAAACATTGGAGAAAATAGATTGAAGAGGAGTATTTTGGATTTGTTTTTGTTTTGTTGAAAAAAAATACAATGAAGAAAAATAAGGTATAAGAAGGAAATCTATCAAAATGCTGATGATGTGGAAGGTATAAATAAGGGCAGGGACCAGGAAGGGTAAATGAGGTTTAAGAAAGGACTTAGAGGGCTGGGGATTTAGCTCAGTGGTTCCGCTGCCTGCCTCACAAGTGCAAGGTCCCAAGTTTGATCCCTGGTACCAAAAAAAAAAAAAAAAAGAAAGGACTTAGTGCTAGGCATACGTTTTTCAGCATTGTGATGAAATTTTCTTCTTAAAGAATTCAAAACAATATGGATGTCTACCACCAATTTAAAGATATTTTAACTATAAGGCCACTGGCGTCATGAAAGTGCATCCTTGAGTCTACTGGGTGGTGATGGTAGTGATGGATTGAAGGCCTCTGAAGAAACCAAGCCCTGCGGCCGGGTACCAGAGCGTCTTGGAGAAGCGGCAGACAGTGGCACCTGTGTTCTTTGTAAACTGCATCAATTTCATCAGAAAGCTATACTGTGTGCTCTTCAGGTTCCAGCAGCTAAATATCTGCAGGATTCAAAGAGAAAAAAGTATTTAGAATTAAAATAAGTGGTCTAAATGTGTTGTTTGTTTTTGTGAGTTTGGTACAGGAAAGCAAACACGGACTGGCTTTTATTGTTTGCGTGATGCTCCCTACATGTTTTACATTTTCCCAAGAAAAGTAAAGGGTAATTTCTATCTTTGAATTTCTTTTCATTTATTTCTAAACCTTTTCCTGGAGTGTAAATTAATTGTATATATTGAACCTCAAGAATTTAGTATTTTACATAGGTATTTTTTTATATTGCCCTGAAAATTGCCTAGAGAAATCTGTATCGAGAGGAGTTTACAAGGTGTTCAATGTAAACTAAAGAAAATTTGATTATTCTTCAACGATAACTGCTAACCAAATGGGGTAAAAAAAAATTGCTGTTGGCCTAGTGTTGGAAAGTCATGTATGTGATTAGATTTGAAATGTGGATTTTGCTCAACTTCGGGCACAAGAATCCATTTCTGATTCAAGGAGAGAAATTGCCTTAGTGTTTAACAATGTATTGAATTCTGTAAAATCCTGTGTTTATATTTTTCCTAAAGCCCTTGGGGAGGTGCCAAGTGGTAAATATTACCTTTTATCAAATATAATGAACAGAATTTAGAACTGTGGGGCAGTGGATTTTACTGCAGTTGCAAACTGTGTATAAATGTGTTCTTTATAAATTTGTGTTGGCTATTTCACTCAGTCACACTGTTCCACAGCATCACGATCATCATGTCTTGTTCAATGGATTTAAATTTTTTTTCTTTTCTTAGGGACAGCATGAATCTTTTTAACCCAAAGATTTGAATAAGAAATGTAATTTGAAAAACTAGGTATATAGGACTGCTCTCTTAGAAAGTCAGTTTTGGCCGGGGATTTAGCTCAGTGGTTCCGGTGCCTGCCTCGCAAGCACAAGGACCCGAGTTCGATCCCCTGTACCAAAATAATAATAATAATCATCATAAAATAAAGTCGGTTTTTTCTTTCTCACTTTGACAGTCTGTGCTTGAAATTATTCATATTCCTGTACACTTTAGATGCATTTTCTTTTTCTTGTAGAAGCACTTAATTTGGATGACACTAGTACTGTATACCATGAATACATTTATTGATTAAAATGTTTTGTGTATTTGGGGTTTCTATTATTTTTATATAATTGTAGTTGAGATTTATTTTATAAAAAGTTCTGGTTTGGGGAAAAATCGATGAAATAGTGTTACTGAAATGCATTTTTTGTTCGTATTGTTTATTGGCATGGGACTTGGTCTGGACAGTATTTGATGGATTTTCCGCCTTAGGTTTAAAATGCGTCACCCACTTTAGGTGGGCCGAGTTGACTTCATGTGCAAATGATTTCCCATAGTGTGGTAATGTGTCAGACTCTGGTAGCTGAGCGTGCTCCTCAGGCTTTCATCCTTGGCAAAAAGATAAGAAAGCCATTTGGTGCCTGGTAAAATATTTATTTTTAGAGTGCATCCATGTTCCCTAGGACTTTCCTCCTGTCCTTTGGCTTAGATTTGGAAAACCAACCCCTTGTTTCTAAGTTTTTCTTTTTCCTATGCCTGTCACTTGACTCCTCTCCCTGGTTAAAGGTAGCTTTCTGGCATTTCCAGTTGTTTGTCCTGGAAAGAATTTTAAATGGATCTGGCATGTGGGAGCCTGCCTTACAGAGGAGAAATCAATTCTTCCCATTTGATGATTTCTTAGAGAAAATTCTCATGCTCTTCTTGTGGTTGGCATGATCAATTTGCAATAGGCCTGCAAGATTATGTGTCTTAAGAGAGTTGAATTAAGAAATACATTTATGTATGTGTGTGTGTTGTGTGTATTTTATGCTTCAAATTGTGTTTCTTACAATATTTTCTTGGAAATTGTTTCTGTGATAACTTGTTAAATTTCCAGAAGTGATATTTACTAAGTAGTATAAAACTTTAAGGCTACTTGAACGTAGTAAATTGGTGGAAAGATTTTTTTCTCCCCTCAGCATTTCATTTTTATTTTCACCTCATAATGGTGCATTTATTTCTAAATATTTTGTACACCTTTACAACCACATTTTTAATCATTAGGATTCTAGGTTCTCCTTCAACATGGATCTTTAATGACCTTCATTTTGTTGTCTTGCCGCATGTGTTCTCTTTGTGCTTTTATTATGTGATCAAATATTGTAATCTTCATTTGAACTATTCTAAGGTTTTTGTGATTTTATTTTGTTTGTTTGTTTTGGTACCGGGGATCAAACTTGGGACCTTGCGCTTGCGAGGCAGGCGACAGAACCACAGAGCTAAATCCCCGGCCCATGTGATTTAAAAAAAATAGAAAACTCTGATGTTAGAAGCCTTTAGATTTGTGTCACCAGGCAACACTGTAGGTGAGACATTTTAGTAACTCCAAGGATCTGCCTGTGCTTTTCAGTAATAAGGACTTAGTTTTTAATACAAACTTGCTATATTTGAGTTCTAGATGTTGTAAAATAGAGAGAATCTAGAATTTAATAGTAGGGGCTGTATTTTATTTATATTAAACAAATATAAAAATGTAAATGGTCTACTGGCAATTATGGCTGTTTGTAGACTTTCTTCAGTTACACCTAAACAGTTGAAGAATTTGGTTCCTGTCATACACACTTAAAATAATCCAAGACATAGTCTACTAGCACATGGGTACTAGGTATTTTTCATATTGAAACACTTAAAAATATATTAAAATATTTCTGATGCTTTCATTTTCTTGTGTATTCAGCATCCTTCCAAAACAATTCATTGTACTAGAGCTCTGTATTTAAACTTAGCATTAGAAATGGATTTTGTTTTTTAGTATGTAATATAAAGATAGTCTCTAATCCATGATATTTTTGTTTGATAAACTCATATTATGTGTCTAGGTTTATTATCTTCAGAAATAAAAAATTATAGTAGTTTCAAAAATTACTAGAAAAAAAGATTTATATTTTGTTTTATCTCTATTCCCTTTGTTTAAAAAGTATTGAAAGATTTTCCTTATCTACACAAAAATTATTTTGTAACTACATAAAAATGACATTTTTAGTGAATATTCATGGATTTCAACTGTATGGCTATACTTACAATGAGAGTAAAGATGTGTTTCTACCAAAGTGTTTTAAACACTGTTCTATCTTTTCATAAGAATTTTAGTGAGACTGTTTGTTAATATAGCTTGTACTCCTCATCATATAAAACTAGTGAATGAGCATATTTTCAGCAAGCCACAAAGTCCATCATAACTCCTAGCCGCTTTCTTCTCATGGTTTGCAATTTGAAAGAAATAGCTCTCATGATTTGTTTAGTTTTCTAAAATATTACATGAGGATAAAAGCCAGGAATAGAAAATGCCTAAAGTACTCAGTAATCTGAGAAGGGTAACTGTAACTTGGGTGAAGTTACAGATATTGATGTATAGATTTGACACCTTTTCTTTGGATTTCTTTTGATAAATCAAAATCATCGATGGTATATGTAAGTTACAATCTAAAGAAATGTGATTTTCAGGTATTTGCAAGCATTTTTATGCATGCATTGTGTAAAATCACATTGCATACCAGTGTAAGGAATTTGTTTCCTTTTGAGAAATGAAGGAATATTTTCTTGTGCTCTTACTAGTTCTGACCAGGAGGACTTTATTGTTTTCTTTAACTTACAGAACATTCATGTTCTGGTGCATGTTTTGGAGTGTATACAAGTTTGTGTTTCCCATTTTAGCATGTGCTTTTATAACTTTTATACCCTGAATTTCCAGAAGTTTTCCTAAATGGGGAAGTACTTAGAAATGAAATCCCTATGTTAATCAACAATAAGCATGTATAATGGTTCTAGAAAATTCAAGCCAGAATGGCCTAATACAGTAGTAATGCCATAATACAGTGGTTGCATGCTTGGGATTTGAGTTTTGTTGAGCTCAAATGTTTAGTTCATTTTCTATAAGCATTTATCCATTTATCCATTTTGATTTTAGGAGGAATTTTGCAGTTCCATGTGATAAGACCACCTCCTGGTCGAGGAAATATTACTGTTGACTGGAAAATTATTGGGCAAAATTGTGAACTCAATTTTTCTAACCTTACTGGACAACTCTTCTTTCATGAGGTAATACCACAAAGAAAAGCTTCATGACAAATTTCCAGAAAAGAAACCATTGTATTTTCAGGAAAAGGGAATAGAAAATCAACACCACTTGTAGTTATCATCATTCTCTCTTCTTCATACCTACTTGGTAGTAATTTGGATAAGATTTTCATTGATTAGCTAGCTCAGCATTCAAAATCTTTACAATTAGGGCCGGGGATTTAGCTCAGTGGTTCCGCCACCTGCCTCACAAGTGCAAGGTCCCGAGTTTGATTCCTGGTAACAACAACAAAAAAAAAATTGGGTAACAAAATCTTCACAATTAGTTCCTCTCTACTTGCTTTAAATCTGGCTTCTCATGAGCCGGTGGTTCTTATTTAATTAATTTTTTAAGCCACAGAATTCTTGTTTAAATGAAAACATGTTTGGATGCAGTTTATAAGGGCGATAAAAGCAGTAGGTAATTTATGTTCAGTAGCAACACAGGTATGGATTTCCTTCTGTTTGACACAGGGAACAGTGAACACAACGATACTTGTACATCTATTGGATGACAACGTTCCGGAAGAGAAAGAAGTATACCAAGTCATTCTGTATGACGTCAGGACACAAGGTAGTTCAGAATTCAAGTTTGAGTTGTCTTTGTTATTGTCTTTTTAGAAAAAACAAAGAAGAAATAGTTGCTATCTCTGTATTTACCAATTGATACATACCAACTTAAAAATACAACTTTAAATATTGTCTGTCCCATAGAAATATTAGATCAAATTTTAGTATATGTGCTGCCAAAGAGAGCACAGGTCCAAAAAGCACTAGCAAAATATGGGAATGCTTATCTTTATGGACTAAGAGAAAAGTGCTAAAAATTTTCCTAGTTATTTATGGAATTAAAATATACTTTCGAAGGTAGAAATTTCTGAAAATAAATTTATGCTAACGAATCAGTTTGGATTCTGGACAATTATAATACAGTATATGGACAATTCAAAATTTAATTATTTTCAGAAAATTATCTGGATACTCTCTTCAGTTTCTATTCAGTTTCTATAATTCTGATAAGCCATGTAGCTAATAAGGGCAATAATCTATCAAGTGAAAGAAATCATGACTTTTAAAAATGCAATATAGATTGTCAGCCTGAAGATTTCTGTTAGGGATGTGAACAAAGTAAACCCTTTTTGGTTCCTTTAATATGCTTTGGAGACCAGGGTTCTATTTTAAGTATGTAGAACTTAGTGCCAAATCACGGTTAGATTTCCTAATGGAGTCCCTGCTATTTCTAGGGGTTCCACCAGCAGGAATTCCTCTGCTGGACACTCAAGGATATGCCGCTGTCCTGACGGTTGAAGCCAGTGGTGAACCGCGTGGAGTTTTAAATTTTGCTCTTTCATCAAGCTTTGTTTCACTACAGGAGGCTAATGTGACAATTCAGCTTTTCATCAACCGAGAATTTGGATCTCTAGGTTTGTGTTATGCTAGAATAAATTGGGTTTCTGGGCAAAGGGATTTTTACTATCCTACTTGTATGGGTGAAAGCCATTATGAAAATAAGCAAAGAAAGGAAAAATTAATATTTATTAATTCAGAGCAGTACTTTATAATAGCTTCACTTCTGAAAAATTTGAAGGAGTTATTTATTTTCACAGAAATGCTGTGTAATGGACAATCATGAATTATCCGTACCATATGGTAGCGGACCGGCTGTGGATCCATTATGAGGCTGGCCTTGTATAGTTTTCTCTGTATATTTTTAATTTTCTCTGAAGTAGAGGCCGGAGAAGGAAATGAAAACATGCAAGCCCTAGGAAGTCTAGGCTTAGAAGTAGCACATCCTCACTTTTACTTTGTACTATTGGCCAAAGCAAACCACAGGGCCACCCACACTCAAAGTCCAGGCAGGGAAGCAGGCCTCACCCCCTTTGGGGTGTCACTGAGCCATGACATGGGCACAGGAGAAGGGATGAATTTGGGGCAATAATGAAAGGTACTGGAGGTGTTACAAGAAAGGCAGGGTTCACAGTGAAACATAATTTTCAAAATTTAAATAATTCCAAAATCTTTTTTGCATCCAATTCAGTTAGGGACTATCAATGTCACATACACCACGGTGCCTGGAATATTGAGTCTGAAGAATCAAATGGAAGGACACCTAGCTGAGCCAGAAGTTGATTTCATCCCTGTTGTTGGCTTTCTGATTCTAGAAGAAGGACAAACGGCAGCAGCCATCAACATTACTATACTTGAGGTAAAGCTCTGATGATGATTTTCTGTGTTCAACCTGAAGTCACCGCATGGGAAGTAGGAATCGATGGAATGTTCTGACATCAGCAGTCACATTTAGTAAGAGGCTTCCCATTTCAAGGTATAAAATTTCACGCGAGGCAAGATTGTATAACTTTCAGTTTTCTCTGTATTAAAAAAATGTTGCTCTGTTCTGTGGATATGGCTCAGCAGTTGAGCACTTGCCTCGCATTTGTGAAACCCTGGGTTTGATCCATCCCCAGCGCATGTACATGTATATGTGTGTATATGTATGTATGTAATTTTTCCTTTAATATAAACTTTGTATATTTTATAACCATAATCTCTAGAAATTTAGTGAATTCAGTTCCGATAGGGTTCTTTAAGTCTGATTGGTTCCACTCTGCTGGTGCCTTTAAATCAGCTGATTTCTTTTCGTGACTTTTTTTTCAAACCACACAGGAGTTCCTATTCTTGATTAGATAGGCTGGCCTGGTGTTATATATTTGATTACAGAAACATCTCGTGATAAACAGAATTTCCTTAGTGCAGTTCCCTCTACAATGGCACTGGCCTGAGAGGTTCCAGAGGAGCCCTTTGAGTACTCCAAAAGACTCACTGGACCAGCAGATCTGGGGCGGTTGGAATCTTTGTGTGGAAGACCCGCTAAAACAGAGATAGCAGGAAACTCATTAGAAGCTGAGGGCAAAGAATATGATTACAGTCAAGCCTAAGGAAATCACAGGGGACTGAAATTGCATTTTAAATGATTTCTCATGGGAAATTTTGTGCTGTTTTTGGACTTAGTGTTTCAACTTCTTAAATACATTTAAATACATTCTTAAATACATTACTGTTTCAGCTTCTTAAATACATTTATAGGAGGTTTAGAAAAATAGTGCTATGGAAGGGGTAAGGGATGGATGTGAAGGGAAAGAGAAAATGAATATTACATTTGAAAAAAATGTTAGTTACTACAGTATGTATTTGGAGGGGTTTCATTTTTAAAGGGTTTTACTCTCTCAAAGTCTTTTACTTTTACTTAATTATAGATAGCATAAACCATGCACCATCTAAAGTCAGTCACTCTTATTTTGTTGATTACCCTGGCATTGTAACCTAATGTAACATCATGAAAACTCTAAATCCACAAAATAAAAGATAATGTCAGTAGGTAGCCGGTAACACAGGATTTGAAAAAAATTGTAGGGCAGTCATCTTTCAAATGTCTCGTGTATGTTACCGAATACAATTATATGGATTATTCCTTAGTTACATTAATTTTTAACCAGAAAATATCAGCACTTTCTTTTACCTAGAGTTTACCTTTTTGAACCTAGGATTTCAGTTCCACTTTTCTTTCTCCTAGCTCTCTGCAACTTTTCTGCTCCCTGAGTAGCACTAGATTAAAACACTGTAGCCCTGACATAAAAGTAAGCCGTGTCTTAGTCACTTTCCTTGTCTCCGGGACATGATCCCTGACACCTACAACTGAAAGGAGAAGTTTATTTTGCTCGATGGCTACAGGCCCTGGCTGGCTGGCTCCAGGGCAGGATAGCAGGGCAGAGGGGCATGGCAGAGGAAAGTTGCTCGCATCATGGCAGCCAGGAACTGTTGCTCAAAGGGAGGAGACAGGGAGGGGATGTGCTCTTCCAGATCGTGACTCAGTGGCACAGCTCTCTTGACTGGACCCCCTTCCTAACAGTAAGTCAGCCCTGTCACCCCCACAGTTCAGTCATCTTCCAAAAGCCCCTTGGGGGCCATTCTCCATCTCAGGCATAGCAGATGGCAAGCGGGGAGCTGTGGCATGGGCTGGGGCAATGGGAGTAGGTGGAAGACAGTCCTTTGATATCACTGATTCTCTAACTTATGTTTTTCCATACATTACAGGAGGTAATCTAAAGACTAATTTTTCACTTTTTATGTTTTCACTTGAAATAAATCTTTATTAAAATGCAAAGCATATATTGGTGTGTGTGTGTGCTGATCTTTTATGTACACACATGCATGCACGCGCACACGCACACACACACACACGAGTTTTTACTGCTCCATTTCTACATTTTTTGTGTGTGTGTTGGGGGTCGAACTCGGGTCCTTGTGCTTGCGCAGCAGGCGGCAAAACCACTGAGCTAAATCCTCAGCCCTACTTTGAGTTTTTGTATCACTCCTGACATGGATTGTGCTAATGCTTATGTTCTAGGCATCTGCCTGATTTCATTACTATTATGTGGATTAGTGATTAATAATGATAGCTGTAGTTCTAAAGGCCAGTCACTGTACATACATTATTTTTCTTTATTATTACAACCCTACGCCAAAGTAGCCATTCTTTCCCCTAATAAAAAGATGAAAGAATTTAGGCCCTAAAATGTGAGTAAATTTGGTACTAAAATTACAGAATTTGGTACTAGATCTCCTTGATTGCAAAGCCTATATATTTTTTTTGTGGTACAATGGTATTCTTCATTTTAAATATTGGCTATTATAGACAGTTAAAATATTTTATTGTTATATTTAAAATAATTATGTTTGTATATTTGCATAATTGGTTTACCTATTATATGGATCTAGGTTAAAACTATTACATTTAAATAGTTTCATATTATTCAATCTAACAACTTCCTATAACCAAGTATAAGTTTAATACTTTTATGTTTGTTTTTCTAATTTAAATAATTTCTTCTATTTGCTTACAATTTAATATTTTCTGTATACTGTTTATGCAAATGTATATGTAAGAAAAAAATTTAAAACAGCTCACGAGAGTTAATTCCTTTTGAGAACATCCTTAAGGCATGTAATGGGGTTAATTTTTCAGGATGACATACCAGAGCTGAAAGAGTACTTCCTGGTGAATCTAACTTCTGTCGAACTCATCATGGCTCCTGTAACTTCACTTCCTCCCAGACTAGGTAGGATGGACTTTTTGTTTGTTTCTTTTATTCACTTCAAATGACATAACTTCATTTTGTGTGTGTGTGTGTGTGTGTGTGTGTGTGTGTGTGCTGGGGATCAAACTCAGGTCCTTCCACTTTCGAGGCAGGCAGCGGAACCACTGAGCTAAATCCCTGGCCCATAACTTCATTTTTCAATCAGAAGTGACTCTTGTGATGTTTGTTAATTTCAGCTCTGTGTGAAGAGATGATGGGTTTTTATATTTATTTTAATAGAACATATTATTACAGTTCTGTACATTCAACACTACAAAGATATTAAATATTATTATGTCATACTCTTTACATTTTACAACTATTTTATAACAATTCATTTAATCCTCAAAATAGTATTAGTGGTTTGGAAGGACTTTTCCTTTCATTTTATTTTAAAATTTAATTACCTATTTTATTAAATCTCCAAACTCTGAGGTGTTATTTTCTTTTAAGTTAAGCAGATCTTTTATTTGTTGTGTTTCCTGGTCCTTTTTTGACCTTTGATCTTTTCCTTTTCATGCTTTTAGAAAAGACTGAGTTAATTCATTACAGACTGAAAGGTGAAACTTGGACCTTGTTACAAATTTACGTAAATTTCTTTAAAAGTAATGTATTCTTCGGACACAAACTCCTATTTGCAGTTTGGATTGTCTGTAGGTGCGATTGCCCAGTAGGGGGCGATAGTGAGCAGCACTGAGGGTCGCCGGTAGAAGGTGGGCTGGACATGGGGAAGATCAACATGGGTTAGAAGAGAAGCTGGACAAATGCAGTGACCTGAGGAACAGCATTCCTCATTCCCTTCCATCTCTCAGAGTGACAACTTTGCAAACGTTGAAATAATCGTTTTCCTAGATAGTAGTATTTGGCTGGTTTTGGTTCTTTTGTAAAAGAAACTAGAAAGCTCCAAGGACTAGATGGTTTACATCAAGGATTATTGCAAGATGATTATTGTTCACACTAAGAAACTAATGACAGCCTTCCTAATTCCCATGCTCACACTGAGTGTAGCTGGAGTTGCTGACTTCTGCCGAGCTCCTGTTGGTTTGCATCTTCTTCCCATTTTATAGATATGGGAGCAGAGGCTGAGAGAATCGGAGCAATATGCTCCAAATCATGCCACTAGGAAGTGGTAGAGCGATGCTCTTAACAGCGTGGTCTGGTTTTAGAATCTCTGTTTTTTAGCCTCTTGTTCGATGGGCGCAGGTCCCGATTTTCTGTTCTCTCCAGACACTTGCGGCTCGTGTTATCACTGAAAGGTCTGAAAGGTTTGCCAGCACTGGTCTAGAGAAAATTACACTCTCCCTCCTTCTTCCCCACGGTGGCAGAGTGGGGAGTACCCTGAACTAAGATAAAGGACAAAAAGTTTTTTGAAAAAATTAACATGCACCAGCAACAAGATGAGTTACTATTTCAAGATTGAGTAATAGGTACTGTATGAATAACATACTACACTTAATTCACAGAATACAGGATAAAAAGGTTCAGAGAAGTTTGTGTCATTTGTCCCTTTTTACTCTCCCTTTCCCTTCTTTCCTCCTGTCTAGTTTGTATTCCTGTCCCTCTTGGTTCTGTCTCACACCTGTTCTTTCTGCATCACTCCCCACCTTCCTTTTCCCATTTCTCTTTCCTCTTTTCTTGCCCTTCTCCTTCCAACGGTGCCCATTTTCCCTCCCTCCCAAAGTGGTGATATTATAAAGGTGTCAATTTTTTAAAAAATTAAAATAATAGAAATAAAGCCATGTGCTCCACTGCTTATTATTTCTTGCTGTTTTTAGTTGGTTGAATTTTTATATCTCAGTGGCTCTTACAAGCAAGAGTGTCCTTTTATGGACACTATAAGCGTTTGTGCCTTTGCTTTCTAGAAACATCTTCTGAGTCACATCAACAATAGCTGTATATTAGGAATTATATAATCTCAAAGAGACTGTCTAAATTCTGTATCAAACCGTGCTTTTAAAGGGAATTTTAAGTAAGATTGATATTAATAAATTTATATTCATTTTAAAGTATGTGTCTGTGTTTTTTCAGATGCAGAAGGCTTGACTGCACAAATTATTATTGATGCCAATGATGGTGCCCAAGGTGTAATCGAGTGGCAGCGTAGCAGGTAAGCACCAGGCTGTGTGAAGGGCATTTCCTGAGCTTACTATCTCCCATGGAGAAGTTTGTAGGAGAAACAGGATGAGCATTCTCTTTGTTCTTTGATAGATATGAAGTAAGCGAATCGCATGGAAGTGTGACCTTGGCTGCCGAGAGGAGAAGAGAGGCTCTGGGCCAGGTGTCCTTGTTCATGTACGCCCAGAATTTGGAAGCCCAGCTGGGGCTGGATTACATCTTCTCCCCAGTGGTAGGTGCCAGTGGTGATCGGGGGTGACTTTTATGAATTACTTTATCATTGTTCTTTCTTCTGAATTATCATGACTTAGGTCTTGCATAAATAAATTAACCTTAATGAGCTGTTATATAAACTGTTCCACAGTAAGTCGGGAAAAAATATTTCCATAGGGTAGATTCACTTATTGCACTATTTTAGCAAATAATGTAATTTGAATTTTTAGTACTATTCTAAAGATTCATGAACTATTTTATCACAGTATTTGATACTGGAGGACACAGTATTTTGTATTAAAGAATTTATACCATAAAATGACCTCACAGTTTTTCTTATGCTTCTTGAACATTTTAACTTGTTTTTCTTTGAACTTACGAAACACCCTTAGTAGTTTTAAGTAGGTTTTACTTTGTCTCTTCCTCCATAATCTTTTTTCTTTTCCTCTCTAATCTTTGATTTTTAAAATAAAATATTGTCCATTTAAATTAAAAAGGTATCATGCAAAAACTTTTAAAAAGGATTTCATGTAAAGTAGCTTATTCTTTACATTTACAACTATATTGTATTTCTTTTCAAACATTTTATAAAGCCTCAGGGTATATTTAAATATAAAACTGTTTCCTTTTACCTTTTTGGCCAGATTCTTCATTTTGCTGATGAAGAAAGGTATAAAAATGTAGACATTGTGATTCTGGACGATGATGTTCCAGAAGGAGATGAAAAATTTCAGCTCATATTAACAAATCCTTCTCCTGGAGTGGAGCTGGGGAAAAATACAATAGGTAATCAATGGTCTCTTTATCTGTAACCCTCTCCATCATGCTGGCTTCCCCAGTACGGGGACAAGAGATTTCTGTACTCAAAATAGAAGATGTTTTAATAAGCATTTCAGAATGTGTGTGTGGCAGTGAAATGGTGCTTTATCCTGTGTGTGTTTATGCTAATAAACAAAAGTAGGTTGATACTAAAGGTAATATTAAAGTATTTCCTCAAATATCACAGTTGTATTTAATTTGCAGGCATCTCCCCTTCAGAATACAGTTCTGCTCTCGTTTCCTCCTTAGCTGCAGGAGTGACAAAGGTGTTTCTCTCAGTCTCCCCTGACACCACAGTATTCTGCGTAGAGCGGTGGGTGGGGTATTGATCTCTGGGACCACTGCAGCCCTAATTCTTCATTTGGAATGGGGTGACATTGTTACTAAAACCTACCCTATCCTATTTCACTGCTTATTAGGTGCTACTTAGAGAAGGTAAAGGAAGAATAAAGGAGGGAACCGTGTGAACATACAGAACATCGGGTTAGAAGGGCTCTTAAAAACTCGCTTCTTGGGGATTTTAAGTTAATTAACCTTTGAATTCCTAGCATTAATGCCCTTTCTGTGGAAAGAAGTTTGATTTTTATATTTGAAAAATATGAAAGAATTTTGAGTAACCAAAGATTGATCTTTACCTTTTTTACTGTATTCTATTTATTGGTGTATTGATAAAATAAATTGATTATTTCTAACTGCAGAAACCTGTTTTCAAGGGTGTGGCTGTTGTTTCATGTTCAGAGAGCATATGTTTGAGATGAAATGATTTTCTTGTAGAACATGGAGAGTTACAGGTACAGGATTTTGGGAATGGACACCATGTGCTGGTTAAGAATTGTCTATGTGTGAGCAATTCAAAATTCAATTCAAATGGATTTAATCAGGGTTCAGAGATATATGGCCTTAGATGAGGTAGGACCAGGACTTAATCCTTCCAGACTCCGAGGTCTTCTCTCATCTCCTGGCCCTTTTGGAAATAGCTTCATCCCAAAGCCAAGATTACTCACTGTTACAAGACAGATGGTGTTCAGCATCTTTTTTCTGTGTTCCACATAACAGGAAAGAGAGGACACTTAAATGCAAGTATTCCTAAAGAAGTCTTGAGATAATTCTGATTGGGATCATATAGGTTACTGCCCACCACAGTGAGGGAGGTCATTGCACTCTGTTGAGCTTACTTTAGGCTTGTAATTTTCTATTTTTAAAACTTTTATGGAAACAATAATTGCTTTGTGTGGTGTTTTTTTTTTTTTTTTTTGTACCAGGGATCAAACTCGGGACCTTGCGCTTGCGAGGCAGGCACCGGAACCACTGAGCTAAATCCCCGGCCCTGCTTTGAAAGTAGATATGTCTTAAACCATGCCTGATTAATGGACCTTTTGGTCATTTCCAAAAGCTTTACTAAATGCACCTGTGCCTGCGTCTTCGTAAACGGGGACAGTCAGGACTCCGGGTCAAGTGCAGTGGGTGCTGAGTGAGGGACAGGGTCACCGCCTCTGTCGTGTCCGCGGCCCTGGGCACTGGGGCTATTGCCCCATGTCCTCACTAGCAACTGCTTTTGTCTTAAAATTTTTATACTGATTCCAACAAATGAAAGATACATGGTCATATTGTACATTTTTATGCATTTTTCTTCATTTTCCTTTCATTAGTGGGTTTGGCTCTGTTCTTTTTCCTTTGTGTGACTCTGGTTTTTAGGATCTTTGTGGACTTTCCCGTGGCTTGTGTTTGTATTGGTTTATAGGAAAATTCTTAGTATCTAAATTCAGTCTTTCACTGCATACATATATCACAGATATTTCTCCTGCACTGGCATACGTCTTTTAAGTTTATTATGAAGCCTTTTATTAAAAGGGTTTTTTTAAAACGTAAAGTATCAAATATTTTCTAATAATTTGTTAAATGCTACTTATTTCTTTCCATCCACTC
Source organism: Heterocephalus glaber (assembly GCF_053883595.1). Lineage (NCBI taxonomy): Eukaryota > Metazoa > Chordata > Mammalia > Rodentia > Bathyergidae > Heterocephalus > Heterocephalus glaber. Next base: position 60,289 of record NW_028258155.1, on the reverse strand, counting down.
TAAAATATTTTACATTATAATATTAGAAAATACAATAGTTATGAAAAATATACTTTATCGTAGTTTTTCTTTACATTTACTATTTAACATGGAACAAATTTATTCATTAGTAGTGTGTGAGACAAGGATACAACTTTATTTTTGTCCTAAATGGTATAAAGCAGTGCCCTGCCATCATGGAGAGAATGAAACACCATTAGGCATTGGGTTTCAGTGTGAAGTTCTTTTGCATCGATCCAAAGCTGATGAAAGATGAGGTAGAGCCCGGCAGCTCTCAGTCCTGCCGATGTCCTGTGACACAGCTGGACAAAGCTCGGGCATCCCCTTACCAAGGAGGAGGCCGCTGCCTCCTGCCCCTCGGAGTCTGAGGGCCACTCTTGGGAGTTCGGGGCCCAGCATCTGCAGCAGGGCTGGCCTCACTCTCACAGGTCAGCGTTGTCCTCGGGTGCAGAGAGTGAGCACTGGGCAGGTAGGGACTGCTGCGTGTGCCCGAGAAGGGGTCGGGACAGGGACATTGGAGTGTGCACCAGCATCCGCCACAACTGCACATTGCAGTGCTGGGGTTTTCTCCTGTGGCTCTTAGCGTTTTCGTGATGCCATCCGGGTGTGTTCCTGCACGAACGAGGCCCCTTCTCTTCCTGTTTCGACCCTCATAGCCAGTGCGCAGATATGTAGTGAGTCTGTACCTGTGTTTTCCTCTACGTGTGCAATCCTGGCCTTGCACACTGGCTCTGCCGCTTCCTAGCTTTTGAACCTCAGACAGCTTTAGCTATAGGTTCTGTGAGATGGGAATAATCATACAATCTACCTTGTAGAGTTGCTGTGAAAATTAAATATATGGATGAGAAAGTTAGTAAGTTGTTGATAGTATTGGTTGTTGCAGTTACTAATATTTTTATTAATGATTGTAAAAATAGAAAGCTCTTGATATTTGGGGATTTCTAAGCCTCTGTTTTTGACTCATAATAATTTTTTTCTTGTACATTTTCTTAGTAGACAAACATTTCATTTAGAAAATAGTGACAGTTTGGCCCTTCCTTTCCGTTCTTTGTGCCAGTTTCCTGGGCGATAGCCCTAGGACTCTGCTGCCTGAGCAGGGAGGAGAGATGCCGCTGCGTGTGTTGTTTCTGTTTCTAATGGCAATGGTTTTGCTCTTTGAGCATTAAATGGGGTATTGCTAGTGACTCCTGGGAGATGCCATTCCACTAGCTTGACAAACATGCCTTCTCTTCCAAGATTACAGACTGTTTTTATATCACGAGGGAATATGGAATTTTATTAAATGCTTTAGACAATTTTCCTCTTTTGTTTTGTTTTGTTTTGTTTTTTTGGCACCGGGGATCCAACTCGGGTCCTTGCGCTTGCGAGGCAGGCAGCAGAACCACTGAGCCCCCAATTTTCCTCTTTTTAAAGAGAAAAACTTACGTAAAATAATGGCTTTAGGTAACGAATAGGCCTCATTTCCAATGACACAACCACGCTCCTCTGGCATTCAGAGCTCGCTGTTTCCGCTCACCTCCGCTCCTCGCCCTCGCAGACCTGGTCACTTTACTCGCTAACGAAGATGGCTCCGGAGTCCTGTCCTTCAACAACAGCGAGCGCCTCTTCCTGAGAGAGCCAGTGGCCGCCTCGGTCTCCCTCTCCACGCAGCAGAGCGAGGCAGTGCTGTCCGTGGTCTGGGAGCCCGCGCAGGGGCTGTTCGGGACCGTGACCGTGCAGTTCCCGGTGACCGAGGCCAACTCCTCTGCGGAGTCCCAGGACCTGACCCCTTCCCGAGGCTACATTGTTTTAGAGGAAGGAGTTCGATTCAAGGTGCGGTGTGGCTCTTTTATCTTTAATGTTGCAGAGGGCTTCTCTAAAGGTGCACCCTACCTATCCTCAAAGGGAAAGGAAGCATTCCCAACTGAAGATTTCCTACAGACCCGGAGAGGAGTGTGTGGTCCCAATGAGGTGCAGCTGGAGAAGTCGCTCTTCATGGAGCAAGGGAGGGAGAAATAATAAAACGGCATAGAGCTAGTTTGAATTTCAAGCCCATGTCAATGGCAAAATTCTCTTTATATTGTGTATTAAGCATAAACTAAAAGAAAAAAAAATCCCAGCCTCACTCAGACACTTCTTTTTGCCACAGTTTAAATGTAACTGCTTATCTTAGATTGCTTGTTTGGGCGTAGGAATAGTATATTAGAGGAAAAATGCTGAGTTTTAGTTGAATTATGACTGTGATCTCATGGAAGTTTACCCTCTAAATTTTTTTATATTTTTTATTTTCTATACTTGTTACTAAACTTTATTTTTAAAAACAGTTTAATTTTAAGATAGTTATACTACCTTTAGACATTTTTCTCTAGCTGGCTATATAAAATATAACTCCGAACTAATATACATAATTCTTTCATCTAAAATAGTTCATCCCGTTAAATAATTTTCCTCATGATAATTTTGTGTAAACTTCAGCATACTTTTATGCTGGGCTGTTTTTATGTTCTTGGAAATGTAAACCTTTAATTGTTCAGAGACACTTAAATCCTGAAATGATATAAAAATTCAGATTTGAAGTTTATTATGATTTTGCCCTTCTTTTGCTGTGTTCACATTTTTTCATTTTTAAATTTTAAATTATTTGTATTGTTTTTTTCCTGTTACTTTTTCATAGGGTGAAGAAAAGCCCTTTCTGTTCATTAGGCAAATTAAATGTTAGGGCAAATTGGAATAAATTTTAATGCACATAACTGCTTTTTTCCTGCTTACCCATTCACCCATGGATGGAATCCTAGCTTGCTTCCTTCTCAGTTTTAGTTCTCTTTAGCTGTTTTTAAAACATGATCTGCAACTTAATTCTTTTTTTTTTTTGACAGTGGCATAGGAAAAGACTTTATTTTTTTATTATTTATTTTTATTTATATATATATATATTTATTGGTACATTTTCAGTATAAAATACATTTACATTTATCATTGGGTGTTTGTACCAGAACAGGATGTATCTTAGTTCTTATTTTTTCTCCCATTACTTGTGCACCCTTCACCCCCTCCACCCTTCCCTACTTACACAGACTTTGATTCCATTTTTTTTCTTTCTCATAATTTTTCCTTTCCCTTCTTCCCTTTCCCCTTCCCCTCCAGCCATCCCCAAACCCATGGACCTTTTCTTATTTAAAATTATCAATTATTCATTTTAATCATTTTCATCCTTATTTACATTTTCAATTTCTGACACTAGAGAAACTATTTGGTATTTACACATGTGTGTCCTATTTATTTCACTTAAGAGTATGGCCTCAATATGCATCCATTTAGCTATAAATATCTCTAGTTTCCCATTCTTTATGGCTGAGTAGTACTCCACTTTATAAAAAAACCCCACATCTTCTTTATCCGGTTTCCAGTTGATGGGCACTTGGGCTGTTTCCAAGCTTTAGCTATTACAAACTGTGCCGCTATAAACATAGGTGCATATATATCTCTGTGGTATGATTCTTTTAATTCTTTGGGGAAGATTCCCAGTAGGGGAATAGCTAGGTCAAATGGGACCTGTAGCCCTAGTTCTTTGAGGTATCTCCATACTGATTTCCACAGTGGTTGCACCAGTCTACATTCCCACCAACAATGGAGAAGGGTTCTTTTCTCTCCACACCCCCACCAGCATTTGTTATTGGTTGATTTCTTGATAGCAGCCATTCTTTGTGGGTGAGGTGGAATCTCAGTGTTGTTTTCATCTGCATCTCTCAAATGACCAGTGATGTTGAACATTTTTTCATATATTTATTTGCTGTTTTTACTTCTTTGAGAAATGTCTGTTCATTTCAGATGCCCATTTTTGAATTGGGTCTTTGAATTTGGGGGGTCTGATTTTTTTCAATTCTTTATATATTCTAGATAGTAGACCTTTGTCTGAGGTACTGCTGCTAAAAATTTCTTCCTACATTGTATGTTGTCTCTTAGTTCTGTTGGTAGTTTTTCATGATGAGATCCCAGTTGTTGATTCTTTGTGCTAGCTCCCGTGCTACTGAAGATTTGTTCATAAAGTCTTTTCCTATGGCAATGTCATCAAGAGTTCTACCTAACTTATCTTCCAGCAAGTTTAGTATTTCTCTCAATATTTAGATCTTTAATCCACTTTGATCTTAGTTTAGTGCATGGTGATAGGTATGGGTCTAGTTTTCATCTTTGGCAGGTTGAAATCCAGTTTTTGCAACACCATTTATTAAATAGGCTATCTTTCCTCCAATGAGGGTGGTTGGCTCCTTTGTCAAAGATGAGGTGGCTGAGTATGTCTGGAGTTGGTTCTGCATCTTCTAATCTATTCCACTGGCGTTTGGGGATGTTTCTTTGCCAGTAGCATGCTGTTTTTATCACAGTAGCTTTGTAGTATATTTTCAAGTTGGGGATTGTGATGCCCCCAGCCATGTCTCTGTTGCCTAGAATTGCTTTTGCTATTCTAGGTTTCTTCTGCTTCCAAATGAATTTTTGGATTGTTTTCTCTTGTTCTGTAAAGTATATTTTTGGAATTTCAATCAGCATTGCATTAAATCTATATAATAGTTTTGGAAGTATGGCCATTTTCTCTATATTGGTTCTTCCTACCCAGGAACAAGGGATACCTTTCCATTTTCTTATATCCTCTTCAATCTCCTTCTTCAGAATGCTGTAGTTTTCAGTGTAGAGGTCTTTTGCTTCCTTTGTTAGGTTGATTCCTAGATATTTCATTTGTTTAGATGCTATTGTAAAAGGAATTATTTCCTGAATTTCTCTCTCAATGGGTTTGCTATTTGCGTATAAGAAAGGTATTGTTTCTGAGTGTTGACCTCGTATCCAGCTACTCTACTGAATCTGTCAATTAGGTCTAGAAGACTTTTGACTGAGTTTTTTGGATCTTCTATGTAAAATATCATACCATCAGCAAATAATGGCAGTTTCACTTCTTCCTTTCCTATCTTTATTCCTTTTATTTCTTTCTCTTTTTTAATTGCTATGGCTAGTGCTTCCAGAACAATATTGAACAGGAGTGGCGATAGTGGGCATCCTTGTCTTGTTCCTGACTTTAGCATGAAAGTTTTCAGTTTTTGACCATTCAGTATGATGTTGGCTGTTAGTTTTTCATAGATAGCCTTAATCAAGTTGAGATAAAGACCTTCTAATCCAATTTTCTGTAGGGTTTTTATCATGAATGGGTGTTGGATTTTGTCAAATGCTTTTTCTGCGTCTATTGAGATGATCATATGGTTTTTGTCCTTGACTCTGATAATATAGTGTATTACATTTATTGATTTACAGATGTTGAACCATCCTTGCATCCCTGGGATAAATCCGACTTGGTCAGGGAGTATCATCTTCTTGATGACACTCTGTATTCTGTTTGCCAGTATCTTGTTGAGGATTTTTGCATCTATGTTCATTAGGGAGATTGGTCTGTAGTTCTCTTTTTGGGTTGGGTCTTTCCCTGGTTTTGGGATCAAAGTAATACTTGCTTCCAGGAATGAATTTGGAAGCCTTGCTTCCCTTGCAATTTCCTTGATGAGTTTAAAGAGTAATGGCAATAGTTCTTCTTTAAATGTCTTGTAGAATTCAGCAGTGAAGCCATCAGGACCTGGGCTTTTCTCTGTTGGTAAGTTTTTTATTACATTTTCAATTTCACTCATTATAATTGGGGTGTTTAGAATTTCTATATCTTCTTCATTTAGTTTTGGCAATTCATATGTATCTAGGAATCTGTCCATTTCTTCTGTGTTTTCCATTTTATTAGAGTACAGGTTCTCAAAGTAGGTATCGATGGTTCTCTGGATTTCTGCTGGATTTGTTGTGGCTTCACCTTTTTCATTCTTAATTGCACAGATTTGAGCCTTTTCTTTCCTTTTTTTGATAAGATTGGCTAAAGACTTATCGATTTTATTTATTCTTTCAAAAAACAACTCTTTGATTCATTGATTTTTTGTATCATTCTCTTAGACTCTACTGCATTGATTTCTGCTCAGATTTTTATAATTTCCTTTCTTGTAGGAGCTTTGGGTTTCTTATGCTCTTCTTTTTTTCAGAGCTTGAGGTTCTGCATTAGGTTATTTAATTGAGTTCTCTCTGTTGTCCTAATATGCACATTCACTGATCTGCAACTTAATTCTGACATACCCATATGCACTTCGGTTCCTGAGGACAGGAAAGTGTATCCAAGGGAACTGATGCTTTTCTAGAATTTGATCTGAGAGTCACTGGAGCCTTCACCCTGGAGGTTTACCTGGACTCCTGTGCACACAGAGAGAAGAGGTGGAAGGTGTCAGGGATGATCTGCAGTGCACTTTGTCCTGCAAACCCCGTGTTGTTTCATGCCTAGACTTGAACTCAGGGCAGGCAAAATTCATGCAGATGTTTTGGCTGGGTTTTTGTGGATGACAAAAATGTATCCATTGGGGAGATAGTTCACAGATAGCTGCAGTCCCATGCCACCAGTCTCTGGCTTGTAATGTTTTCCAAGAAAAGGAGTAGCATTTGCTTTGTTGGATTGCTGATGAACCCAAGACATCATGAATGGAAATGCTCTACCATTGAGCTATATCTGTGCTCAAAACGTGTGTCCTTGTTTTAGAAGCATTGATGTGCAGTAGTATTTATCAACTTTACCTCTGAATCTTTTTATAACCAGGAGTCTCAGAGTCTTATGTCAATCCCATAGGTAGAAGAGTGTGCAGGTGATTTAAAGAGAACACCTGAATCAGATGAGAGGTAAAGTGTCTGGAAAGTCAGACTACATTGATTGAGAGGGCTAATGGTCAATGCACAGTGGATCAGAAGACAAGTCCAATGTCTAGAAGACTACATTGATTGAGAGGGCTAATGGTCAATGCACAGTGGATCAGAAGACAAGTCCAATGTCTAGACTGGGGCATGGTGCAGTCTTCTAAGCATTGCAGTGGCTGGCTATTGCCTGTTACAACTGCATTGGTTTCCTGGAGCTGGCTATTTCCCTGTGTCTTCATAGGAAGTGACAGTCTGACTCTGAGGTGTGGTTGTGTCCTGGCCAGAGTCAGAGCTGATCGACCATTCCTTCCTCATAAAAGAGGGCTCCCTTGTTGTATCCAGAGCATATACTGCCCTTCAGTGTGGGGTCATCTCAACATGTCTTTAGGACCCTCCTCTGTGGTTCCCGGAGACTTGGGTTCAGAAGAGTAAGGGCTGATCCTAGTAGTGATGAGGAAAGAGGCTTGATGCTGGAGTCGCAGTGACCTGAATTTGAATTTTCTTTCCCTTTTATAGTCACTGTGTGATCCAGGGGGAGTTCCTCAGCTTCTCTGGGCCTCACTTTCCTCATTTTGAGGTAGTCGTTATCAGATGGATGTGAGAACTGAGTGAGATTCTGCAGGTATCCATTCACCCAGTAAGAACATGACAGCTTCTCTGGGCTTGGTCTGTGGTCACATATCTAGGGTAGTGATTGGTATATGGTCAGGGTTCTAGGGGCACTTTTCTTTCTTTCTGCTGTATTTCCTGCCCCATGTGTCCCACTGGTCCACCATGGAACAGGTGCTCATTTACCCCCAATATGAGAACTAGCTCCTGCTTCCCTGGATCTGCCTCAGTTCTCACCATGTCTGTTTTCTCATGATCTTTCATTTTTATTTGGGGTGTGGCACAGTACCCATCTAGCTCAGCTTCTGTGGGACAAGATTTGGCACCATGGCACCTCTGCAGGACACTGCCCAGATATCCATGTCATCAGAGTGTCAGCCCCAGGCTGGGGCTTTCTGGCCAGGGAAGGGAGGTGTCCTGGCCTCCATTGTGCCCAGGTCCAACCATGCCCAGACACAGCTCCCAGAGTACAGTGAGGGAGGCACAAGCTCAATTTCACCCAGCCTCATTTCTGAGCAGCTGACCATCTGGTGACCATGATGTCCCTACTAAGTCTCTCCCAGCTGTGTCCCCTTCCATGCTACGTTAGGGTGGAGTTAAATTTGGATCCAGTGATGGCTCTGTGTCCCAGCAAGTTGGTCCTGAACACAGATGGCAGAATTATGCATTTTCATATCCTAAAAATAACTTGCAAATGTATTTTAATCATTTTGGAAATAAACTTACATTACATAAAATCTTCTATTTTAACTATTTTTAAATCATAGAATTTAGTGAAATAAAGTACATTCACACTATTTTGAAACCATCACCATTATTTTCCAATTTTTTGAGTAGTATTTTTTGTTTTTGTTTTTATTTTTATTTTCACTGGTTCTCCTGCCTCTTGGCCTTCAATTTGCAACCTGCCTCCCTCAGCTTCCCAGGTAGCTGGGATTACAGACCTCCAGCACCTTGCCTGGCTTTGTCCTAATGTTTCTAATGACATCAGACCAAAACTTTCAGCCATGTAAGGTGTCCTTTTCACTCCTCATTCCTGTCCACTGCTTTCCAATCTTTGGGGCTCTGTACTGAGAGTGGAACTGCTGGACCACATGGATCTATGGGGCTAACTTCTGAGGAATTGCTGGGGTGTTTTCCACGGTGCATGCACCATTTCACCACTCCACCTGCACCCAAGCTTTTAAGGTTTAAAAATGAAATGACATTTTCTTCTATGTGTAAATGAAAGCATACTAGGTATCAAACTACTAAAAAGTACAAACAACAGGGAAAACTTACTTATACTTTCACTGAATAAACATAAAAACCTTAACATTTCATCCTAATTTCTGCTTTTTTTCTACACTCATTTTCTTTTGTGTAGTGGATATGAAACATTGTATTGCCATTTGAGGTCGGATTTGTCCAGTTAATATTCCAGTATCATTACCATATGATCACATCATACTTCTTCAAAATATTTTGCAATGCAACTTAATCATACCATAGTTGACTACATCAGAACCATAGAGCCCAGTAAATGATTAAAATTGCTGCAACTCACAAGACAATGATCCAAAGGTGGCTGCTGTGCTTGGTCACCTATGTCAGTGCCCAGTATCCTGGTCCCTGGGAGCAGATGTTTGTGCCCTCCCATTACACCCCAACTGCTAAAAGTGTCATTGTCCAGGGGGACAGCAATTAGCATTGAGGAGACACTGCATAGGACAGCTGCAGAAGAGGAGTTACATAACACTGTCTTTTGTTTTAAAAAAAACAACAAAAAACAAATCCATGGCCATCTCATGGAAGGAAACATTTTCCCAAGTGGCTCTGTCCAAATAGGATGGCTGAAATCCAGGGCCATGAGATGGAAGCCTTAATCTGTGCTGTACTCAGTGTGCAGTTAATGGTCCTGAAAAAGTGACCCATGTTTTATTATCATTTCCCTGGATGCTGTGACCCTGGTGTGGGTGGCTCCTTGCTACTGTTGGTGGAGTTAGCTCCTCAGGTACCAGGCCTCCATGACATTCAGAGACAGCCCTTTCCTCCCACACCCCAGCTGCAGCAGTGCTGGACACTTTCTGAACAGGACACATGGGAAGGGCTGGGCTGGGCAAGGCTTCCCTGCCCTGGCATTTGACTGACCTGCCAATGCCCTGTCAGAGTGTCCCCTGCTTTCTGTGTATGCAGGGAGGAGTCTGGCATCCATGTGAGTGATGGCCTATGTGACTCTGTGGGATAGGTAAGTCTAGGAGGCCGGGATCTCACTCTTGAGGTGCCAATAAAGCAGTGTCCTAGATTGATGAATGGGATTCCAGCCAGCTGGCATGTTGGCTGCTTCCTGTACAGAGCTGGCTTGGCTGCAAGGTGGAGTTGCTGGTGTCTTCATCCTTCTGACAAGCCTTGATCTTGTCTCCATGATAGAGTTTACATACATGAGGATTATGACAAAGTCAAATGCCAAGCCATCTTCCACAAGGAGAGGTGTGCCTACACTGTGGTGGAATGCAATAACCCAGAAAAGAATTGTCCTGTCCGTGCCTGGATGATGTAGTGTTCTCCAGTGGGTCCAGTACACCCAGAGCCAGCCTCTTTCTCCTGTGGCTTCTGATAGTTTGTGACTGTGTATTCCTACCTAGCAGTAAATCATACTTGAGCAATCTTTTGATCATGTGTGTTCTTTACATTTCCTAATTATGTTTGCACTGACTGCACATTACAAAGCTCACAGGCATTCAAAGGAAGAGTCAGAAATAAATATAAGTGAAAATTATAACATGTTTCCTGCGTAGCAATCAATCATCATGCATCCTTTCCTAGGTACCATGGCCACCTTTGTCACTTCTCACACATCAGTCTGTGTCTTGCAACCTGGTGGACAAAATAAAAATAAGTGTTTCCCAATGATGAAATCAGATTCCCTTTTCAGTAGGTGGTGCTCATAATCATACCTCCTTCTCTCCTTCAGGCAGTGTCCTCTCTCCTCTGTCTCCACATATATTTGCATTTGACCAAAGTCACAGCAGGACAGGCTGAAGGAGTTCCCACAGGATGTAATGCAGGTTTAGAGAATCGAGTCCAGGCATAGAGGGGATGGAGACCTGAGTGCAGGACTCTGAATACCTGTTGCTGCACACAGACCCCAACATGGGTGACTTCAGTGACTCATGTACCTTGCTTACAGTGTCTGTGGTGGAAAGTATGTGCTGGCATTATCAAATGCCTGAGATCCAGCAGTGAACAGAGGTCAGGCCTCTGGTGTCCTGAGGCTTAGAGCACTGTGTGTGCCTGTCAGGTCTCAAAGGGGCAATCAGTGGGCAGCTGATTCAGAGCTTCATTACTGCACCCAACCCTCTCTGTTCAAACTTCGCATGTGGCCCCTGAACAGTTCAGGCAGCCCCTTAGGGTTCATGGCCACCATGGGTGATAAAAACATGCTTGGGCCACCTTAAGATCCAAAAAATTTCATTGCAGATCTGCATCTGCACTGAAGAGGGCCAGGGTGGACAGGAGAGTTAACTGCTGACACAGCCCTGTCTCTTTCTGCCTGAGGAGGTTTGGTTCCTCCTGGGGCCATTGTTGGCCTATGGGAGTCTCACTTCTGGTATTCTTTCTACTCACCTCCCTTCCCCTTAGAGGCTGTGACTGATCTTATAGCCTCAGTGTTTGAGTCTAGGTCCTGCACTCTGTGCTAGGGTTGCCACCCCACCGGAGGGGTGACTCTTGGGCTGAATTCATGACACCCTATCATGCTCTTGTCCTTTGCTGAGAATTACAAGGAACCTGTTGGTGTGAGCATGGGGTCCCTCCATGCAAACCAAACCTAAATATTTGTCACTTGAAAGTCTGGTCAGCAGTAAATTGAAGAAAAATCTCAGGTGGGTATTACCACCTGGCTGGAGTACAAGGAAGCAATCTGAGTTCTCAGTGTTATGTACTCGATCCTGAAAACAAGTTGCAGCAGCCTATACTCACATATTTGCATCATGTAAATCAATGTGTACATGGGTAGTGCAGCCTCAAGCACATTGCCATGGCTGTGCAGCTGTCCTTGCCATCCTCATAGAGCTTCCAGCACCTACAGTGAAGCCTTCTCCCTGTTAGTCACTCCCAAGATTCCCATTTCCCCAGACCAGCTGCCATCATTTTCTTCCTAGATGTTCCTCTTTTAAGGGGGTCCAGTTTGCAGGTGGGTGGAAGGAATGACTCTCATGTCCCCCAGCATAGTGAGACAACTATGGTTGACACAAGTGATTAATATTTCCCAGTAGCTAAGAGAGTTGATGTTCTGTGTTCTCAACACAGTGAAATGCTGCCCAGGGTGAAGGATATTCCAATTATCCTGATCTGATCCTTACTCATTGGACAATTACACGTGTTGCAGTCCACATGAACCTACAAAATGCACAATTACTGTACCCGTAAAAATGTATTGGAAAAGATAATCTGACTATTGTATGTAGTGCATATCAGTGGAATCTATAATATATGGCATTTTGCATCTTAGGACATGTATTTTTCCATTCTGAGTAATAAAACTAAATGATATCTATCTTCTGATAATAGCTGGTATGAAAGAATCACTTAGAATAATTCTCTGCAGTGTATTTGCCATCAAAAATATTTGCTTCTTTTAATTTGATTTATTCAGTAGGTATAAATATGAAATTGAGCAAGAGCAGAAATATGAAATCAGTGTCTCCCCCCCCCCGCCATTAAGTTTATTGGTACATTTTAGGTGTAGAATACAGTTACATTCATCATTGGGATCTTGTATCTGCACATGATGTATCTTGTTTCTTATTTTCTCCCCATTCCCCTGCCCTCCCATCACATCCTCCATCCTTCCCTATTTGCAAAGACTTTGTTTCCAGTTTTTCCCTTTTCTCATATTTTTTCTTTTCCCTTCTTTCCTTTCCCCTGCCCATCCCACTTCCCCTGCTCCTTTGGACCTTTTCTACCTATGACATAATATCAATTATACATTTTTTAAATTACAATATCAAGATCTAGGAGACATTACCACAGATTTTACAGAATTTAAAAGGATATAGAAAGCATATTTCAAAATCTTTTTTGAAATAAATTTGACAACTTCTAAGAAGTACCTTGGAACACAAATTAATGAAACTGACTCTGGAGGAAATATAAAATTTGAAAAGCATCTATTAAAGAAAGTATATTCCTAGCTTGAAAACCTACCAACATGACAACAACAGGCTCATATATATTTTAAATGATAAATTATATAAAACATTTAAAGCAGAAAAAAAGGAACACTTCTCCCCTCATTTTAGGAACTCAACATTGTGCTAATCCTAAAACTGGATAAAGATAATAAAAGAAAAAAATATGAACATAGATAGAAGTTTGTTTAACAAAACAAACTATTAGAAGTCAGATCTGGCAGGATGTAGAAAGTGGTTTTGTTATAGGGATGGCAGTGTTGGTTCAGCATTGGAAGATCCACCCCCCAAAGTCATTTTAACAGAGGAAAGGAAAAGGCCATATGATCCTGTCACTAGTTGGAGAAAAAGTATTGGACTAAATTCCACAGCTGTTCATGGTAAAAGCTATCAGGAGACTAGGAGTAGAACAGAACCTTCTCAACAGATTAAACACATGTACTCCATACTTTCAGTGAGAACACATTATATGAATGGAGAAGATACAATGCTTTCTCCCTAAGGTGGGGAAAAAGGGCAGATATGCCTCCTCTTCATCTGTCCATTAAACTTTGAAACATAGGCCTAAACCAAAATAGTCTGGCAATAAAATGACACAATTATGACAGGATTGGCAAGGTAGAAGCAAAATCTTCATATGTAGATGAAGCGATCATCTGCAGAGAAAATACTAAGAAATCTCTAGGAGCCCCTAGAACTTGTATTTGAATTTAGCAGGATTAGAAACACAAGGTATATATATAAATTCAGGTCTATGAATACTTGCTATAAATAAAGAATATGGAAATTTAAAAGTTATGTAGGAGCACAAAAGACCTAGAAAAGTAAAAAAAAAAAAAAAAAAGAAAGGAAAAAGAACAGTGTTGGAAGATGTTTAGTACCTCATTTTAAGGCTTCTTCTAAAGCTACAGTAATCAAGGCAGTGTTGGTGTAAGGAAAGACATACAGATCATTGGAATAAAACAGAGAATCTAGAAAGAGAACCACACATATGGTTCACTGAGTTTTGAAAGATTATTTAACATTAACATTTTATAGAAAATAAACTCAATTCAAGAGCCGAGGAAAAGATAGTGTTTTCAGCAAATGGCACTAGAACACCTGGTATCCGTATATAAAAAATTAACCTCAACCCTTTATTTCCATACATAAAAATAACTTGAAAGGATCTATGAACCTAAATATAAAAGCTTAAAAGTATAAGACTTTAAGAAGAAATTAAAAGGGAAAAAATTTATGAATTTAGGGTAGGCAAGAACTTCCTAGGATACAAAAAACATGATGTATAAAAGAAAAAAATTGATAAATGAGATTCCATCAAAATGTAGAACTTTAAATAATATTGTTAAAATGAAAAGTAGTCCTTAAACAGACCATATTTACAATGCATATAACCTATGACCAGAATATATAAAGAACTCTTACAGCTCATTAATAGACAACCCAATTAAAAAGTAGACACAAGAAGATGATAAATAGCCAGTACAGCACAAGGAAAGGTGTGCAACCCTAGAATCAGAAAAATACTAATCAGTACAATAACAAGATTGAATTATACACTCATTAGGGAGATGAAGTTAAACGTTTTAAAAGCCTTGTCATGACTTTTTCTTTTTGTTGGATTCTCCCCCTTTGCATTTAATTTGTCAGGCCCAATGGATTCATTCTGCTGGGCTTCCTGGGGTTGTGATCCTCATTGTCTTTTCCTAGGATAGTGTCTAAAATTTTTTGGAGTGCTGGTTTGGTATACATGAAGTTCATAAGGTTCTCTTTATCATGAAAGTATCTTATTTCTCCATCAATTTTGAAAGATAGTTTTGCAGAATACATCATTCTGTGTTGGAGGCTGTTTTCCTTTAGGGCTTGAAATACATCACTCCAAGCTCTTCTCTCCTTGAGGGTTTGCATTGAGAAATCTGCTGTGATTCCGATGGGCTTTTCTTTGTATGTGAGTTGCTTCTTTTCTCTCACTGCTTGTGGAATTTTGTTCTTCTGTTGGGTTTCTGGAATCCTAACTATGATATCCCTATGTGTAGATTTTTTTTGATCAAGGCTAGCTGGAGTCCTATATGCCTCACTTATCTGTATGTCACGTTCTTTTCCACTGCTTGGGAAGTTTTCTGCTGTCACTTCTTTGAACAGTTATTTTTTGTGTCATCTGCACTCTCTCCTGTTTCTTCTTTGACTCCAATCAGTCTCATGTTATTCTTGTTTGTATCATCTAGCAGCTGGTGTATTAATTTCTCGTGGTCCCTTACAATTTTAAAGCAGTTTTTCTTTTCCTGGTCACTAATTGCAATATTATCTTCTATATCTGAAATTCTGTCCTCACATTGGTTCATTCTGCTGCATAGACTTTCAATGGAGTTTTTAATCTCCTGGAAATCTGTTTGCATCTGTTTTATGGATTCCATTTGTTTCCTATGTTGGGATTCCATCATGCTCCTCAGATCCTCTATTTTTTTTTATCTATGTCCTCTCTAGATTTATTGATCATGTCTTGCACTATGGGCACTATCTTTGCTGTTATCTGAGAAATTATTTCTGATTTCATTTTTCCCAGATCCTCTTTTGTTGCCAGTTCAGGGAGTCCAGGTGGTTGAGTATCAGATTGTTCAGTCTCGTTTCCCTTTGGGGTTGATATAGGTGATCTGGAAGTCTGGTTTTGAGGCTTGTTTATGTGTCTTCTCTTTTCCACTGGGTGTGTGTGTGTGTGCTGCTGGTGCCTGTGTGGCTCACCTCCTCTGCCCTAGGAGTGGTTGTAATCAATGTCTTAATTTCCAGACTGAGTGGAGGTTGTATTCAAGTAACACTTGTTTCATAGCCTAATGCCAGGCTACCGTGTGAATATCATTCAGCATACTGCATCTTCTTTTTCTTCTTTTCTTTTTTTAAATTAAGTTTATTGGTACATTTTAGGTATACAATATGATGACATTCATCATTGGTAGCTTGTACCCTTATATGATGTATCTTGGTCCTCATTTTTTCCCAATTCCTCTGCCCTCCCTTCAACCCCTCCACCTGTCCTTATTTACAGAGACTGGTTCCATTTTTTCCTTTTCTCATATTTTTCCCTTTCCCTTCTTCTTTTCCCCTACCCCTCCTACTTCCCTTACCCCTTTAGACCTTTTCTTTGTATTTCACATTATTAATTATACATAGTGATCCTTATTTAGATTTTCAATTTCTCACACCAGAGAAACTATTTGGTATTTACACATGTATGTCCTACTTATTTCACTTAAGAGTATTGCCTCAATGTGCATCCATTTAAGTATATATGTCTATAAATGTCTCATTCTTTATGACTGAGTAGTACCCCATTTTATTAAAAAACCACATCTTCTCCAGTCTCCAGTTGATGGGCAATTGGGCTGTTTCCAAGTTTTAGCCATTACAAACTGTGCCGCTATAAACATGGGCATGCATATATTGCTGTGGTATGATTCTTTTAATTCTTTTGGGAAGATACTCAGTAGAAGACTAGCTGGGTCAAATGGGACCTCTGATCCTAGTTTTTTGAGGTATCTCCATATTGATTTCCACAGTGGTTGCACCAGTCTGCACTCCCACTAACAAGGGAGAAGGGTTTCTTTCTCCCCATAACCCCACCAACATTTGTTATTGGTTGATTTTCTGATAGTAGCCATTCTTTCTGGGGTGAGGTGGAATCTCTTGTTTTCACCTGCATGTCTTGAATAACCTGTGATGTTGAACATTTTTTGTAGGTTTATGTGTTGGTTTTACTTCTTTGTCTGAGAAATGTCTGTTCATTTCAGATGCCCATTTTTGATTTGGGTCTTTATATTTGGGGGGTCTGATTTTTTAACGTTCTTTATATATTCTAGACAGTAGTTATTTGTCTGAGGAACTGCTGATAAAAATTTTTTCCCACATTGTACATTGTCTCTTAATTCTGTTGGTGGTTTCTCTTGCATTGCAGAAGCTCTTTAGTGAGGTAGGATCCCAGTTGATTCTTTGTGCTGGTTCCCATGCTACTGAGGTTTTGTTCATAATGTCTTTTCCTATGCCAATGTCTTCAAGAGACTTACTTAAATTATCTTCCAGCTAGTTTAGAGTTTCTGTTTTAATATATGGATCGCTAGTCCACTTTGATTGTAGTTTAGTGCATCGTGAAAGACAGGGGTCTTGTTTTAATCTTTGGCAGGTTGAAATCCAGTTTTTCTAGTTCTATTTATTAAAGAGGCTATCATTCCTCCAGTGAGGATGGTTTACACCTTTGTCAAAGATGATGTGGCTGAGTATGTCTGGAGTTGTTTCTGCATCTTCTAATCTAGTCCACTGACCCTTGGGTCTGTTTCTTTGCCAGTACCATGTTGTTTTTATCACAGTGGCTTTGTAGTATAGTTTCCAAGTTGGGGATTGTGACACACCCTGTCATGTCTTTTTTGCCTAGAGTTGCTTTTGCTATTCTAGGTCTCTTCTGGTTCCAAATGAATTTTTGAATTGTTTTCTCTAGTTCTGTGAAATATACTGATGGGATTTCAATTGGGATAGCACTGAATCTATATAGCAGCTTTGGAAGTATGGCCATTTTCACTATGATTTCTTCCTACCCAGGAACAAGAGATGACTTTCCATTTTCTTATATCCTCTTTGATCTCTTTTTTCAGACTGCTGTATTTTTCAAGGTAGAGGTCTTTTACTTTCTTTGTTAGATTGATTCCTAGATATTTCATTATTTTGGATTCTATTGTGAAAGGAATTGCATCCCTAATTTCTCTCTCATTGAGTTTGTTATTTGTGTACAAGAAGGCTATTGATTTTCGAGTGTTGACCTTGTATCCAGCTATAGTAGAGGAAGTTTGAAAGGTGATATCTAAGGGTATAAAGATGAAAAACTGGGAAGGAAATGTAAATGGAAAGTGAGAAAAGTTTAAGAAAGTTGTATTCATTTGAAAAACTGGCAAATAAGCAATCTTATAAGGGAGAGGGAGAACCTGTGAGTTCAATGTAACACATTATTTAAAGAAATGAAAAATAGCATATGCGCGGTTGCATGTACATATACATCATACATATATACTCTAAAAGAAAGAAAAAAATGACAAAATTATAAAAATCAATTTTAATGACAGTATTTGTATACAGTATCAGAAAGAAAGGGTGAAAGGAGATTTGAAAGTGTGTGAGTGAAGATTTTATGGAAAGTAATAAAGGATAAAAGGAAACTGAGCAAATTAAAAACCTAAGAAAAAAATAACTTAGCAAATCTGATGAAATAGCTCTTAGTGTGGAAGAACCTGATGTGACATGGTAAGATACTGTAAGAAATAAAAATGGTTAACTCACACGTGTATGCTTTTTGAATCCCCTACACACAGGGAGAGAAAGAGAGGGAGGGAGGGAGAGGGAGGGAGGGAGGGAGGGGGGGAGGGGGAGAGAGGGAGGGAGGGAGAGAGAGAGAGAGAATGAAAAACAGTCCAGTTTTTCTTCTGGAGACTGAATTAGATCAGATTGTTCTTCCACATCAGTTGCAGCAGATGGAGAACTTGTAGCACTTGAACAGGTCTGAGCTCTACTCCTCTGGTTGTGGCTGGGAACTTTGG
Source organism: Heterocephalus glaber (assembly GCF_053883595.1). Lineage (NCBI taxonomy): Eukaryota > Metazoa > Chordata > Mammalia > Rodentia > Bathyergidae > Heterocephalus > Heterocephalus glaber. The sequence goes on along the minus strand of NW_028258155.1, from coordinate 42,207 downwards.
AAGATCAACTAGTTCTTCACCTCTTCCCTACCTGGGTGTAACAGGATGGAGGGCCCAGACATATTTCTAAGAGTGCCACTCACACCCTTTGTAGGTAGAGCTCCACAAAATTCCATTCTGCACTCCTAGGGGTGTGGTTGCCCAGTGATGCTGCTTGGTTTTCAGTGCAAGTGCCTTCAGGAGGATGGGAAGTGGGATGGGCAGGCAGTGACTTGCATGTTAGAGGACATTCATGTGGACCCTTCTGCTGGTTCCTCCAAAAACTCCCCTTGGCTCAGACCCCTTCCCTCTTCAACATAATCTGTAGCCATGCTACTCTGCTGCTTTCCTGAACCTGTCCATTGTCTGTCAACACCATGAGGACTCTCCCAGCCCAGCGTTCTGTCTCCTGTAAGCCAGAAGGTTGGATCTTGCTTCTCCTCTTATGGTATGATGTTAGTTTATTGTGTCACATTCACTATTCATTAGGGCCCAGCATAATTATCAGGGCATGTAGCCACCTCCTCCTTGTACTGTGGTGGTGTGCCTTCAAGTTATAAAAAATGTAGCAGTTTTTCATGCATAGGCTAAGAGAGTTATTCAAGATGGTTTAATGCTCCAATTTTGACCTCTGGTTTTTATCCTGGGGCAATGAGGAGAGGGCAGACTTCTATTATGGCTTCTCCAAGTTATCCTGACTAAACCTGGGTTGGGGGGGGAGATGGGAAGATTCCTTTCCACTGAGCAGCCACTCATTCAACACCAGAAGCATTGTTCCAGTTGAATTATTCTCTTTCTAACGACCAGTCTTTCTGGATTTTGCCTGTCTGCTATTTCTCTCAGCATGTGATCACATGATTGTGCTGGAATCTCTCCAAGCAACCACACACCTGCTGTTTTTGGTTGAGTATCCTGGAATAGTTCATGAGTATGGGCTGTCTCTAGTCAGCCATGTTTTTCACCTCAATGAGAATTTTTGGAGAATAAAGACTACACTTTATTGTCTTTTTTGCCATTATCTTATATAAGCTCAGTATATTTATCAAAATAAGAACAAAGGACATTGATAAACTCTTGACACAAATGTCAACAAGTATCTCCATGTTCTAGATTTGAATCCAATATCAAGCTATGAAATTTCTTCAGCCACTATTAATCAAAAAATATGAATCAGCTTTTTATAAACTTCTATGGCCTTGATTTTTTTCTTTATTTGTGGTACTGGAGACTATTCCTTTAACCTTTGGACTGTTATATATTCCTAGCTCCCTACTTCGATTTTTTTTTTTTGAGAAGCAGACTCAGTAAATCACTAAATTTCTCAGGCTAGGCTTGAACTTCCAGAACTCCTACCTCAAACTTTCAGATTACTGGGATTTCAGGTTTGTGTCACCATGCCTGGTTGATAGTCTTATATTTTTTAAAAATTTGGCTGATTATTTCATATAATATGTTCATCTTCCTTTTTCTTTATTTTCAGATTAAGCAATGCCCTTCATTTAAAAAATCAAGGTCATGAAAGAAGTGTGTGCTTCCTAGGGCACCATGAGGATCAGTTGGGCCCTATCATTGGTGATGGGCTTGAATTCCCTGGCTAATGTGGTATTCATTTCCACCATCTAGTCACTGAGAGGCTATGAATAATCACTCTTTCTTTCTGTAATTAAAATGAAACTTGGAGGAGCTATTGGACTCTATAGAATGTTCTGTTCCTCACTAAACATCTAACCACTGGTTGTTGTAACACCCTGTACCTTTTAAAATACATCATCTTTGAGATATGATTTACACATAAAAGTATTTGTGGATTTTAAGTGACAGCTGGAAGAGCTTTGAAAACTGTGGAGCACTGTAGTCAACAGCACAATAAAACCTACCTTTCCATCACCCCAAAGAGGTTGAAAGCAGGCACTTTTAAATAATAGGTGACCACAAACTTGACCAGGGCATGTGTCATCTAATCTAAAGAAGCTGAGTTATTTCTATTTTGACCAAGCCTGAAACTCAAGATGACTGTCTCGGTGGAAACTCAAAACAAAAGCTCATGAAACCCAAAGTCAAGCACATGCTGCTCCCTGACCCAATGGATAGACCAGACTATGTCCTGAGTCATGAAGAGCACATAAACACACCTGGACATGTTTCCATAAGTATCCATCCAACAGTTCCAACTTATTGGATGTCCTTTGTTCACAGACATCTGTACTTTTGCAATCATGAGCCCAACAGGAAGTAAGCACAGGCTCCCTTCCCCTGCTCAGGTTCTGTCATTGCTCTGGGGTACCATTGCCTCCACCATCTCCTCTGGCACCCACCCAGATGGGGTCATGGACAAGGCAGGCAACTTTGTCAGGAGTCCAATTAAAGATGCACAGTAATGGTCTCTTTCTGGCTTTCTCTGTTCCCCTGCCTGTGGAATTTTCATCTAGTCCTAATGGGCATTGAGGTGTTCTTCTACAGTTGGTGTACAGAATAAGAAGTGTATTAGCTGATGCCCCCAAAGGCTTTTTATGCTAAAGCTATATAGTCTTTTCCATGAGCTGCAGGAACCTATTTTCAAAGCCAAAGCTGAAAATTGAGCTGCTTCTTTCTGAATTAGTGCAGGAAGCATCTTGCTTTTTGAGTCAGGAGCACCAGGAAGAAGAGGAGGTGAGGGAGATAACAAACTTCAGCAGTGAATATGTAAATACATTATTGAGCAGTAAATTTGGGGAAATAAACAGAGCCTCTTTATCTACCTTAAATGGTATCATTATTTATCTACCACAGTTACTCTTTGAATATGAGACAGTTTAAATATTTATTAAGTATTTATATTTAGTCACTCAATTTGCTTGTTGCAAAATTTCAATATCTATCTTCCTCTTTCCTCCTTTTAACTTTTTAAAAAAATATTATTTTATTGGTACATTTTAGGTATAGAATATAATGCAACATTGGAAATTTGCACCTTTACATAATCTTTCTTATCTGTGTCCTCTCTAGATATATTAATCATGTCTTGCACCATGAGCAAAATCTTTGCTGTTATCTGAGTAATTATTTCTGATTTCATTTTTCCCAGATCCTCTTTTGTTGCCAGTTCGGAGAGTCCAGGTGGTCGAGTATCAGATTGTTCCATCTCGTTTCCCTTTGGGGTTGATGTAGGTGACCCAGAAGTCTGTTTTTGAGGCTTGTTTATGTGTCTTCTCATTTCCACGGGGTGGGGGGTGCTTCTGGTGCCCGTGCAGCTCACCTTCTCTGCCCTAGGAGCTTGGATGGCAGTGGGGGAGCTTCCTTCTGGGTGCTGGGACCAGCTCACTTTCTCTGCCCTAGGACCTTGGGATGGTGGCGGTGGAGCTTCCTTCCTGGTGCTGGGACTGGCTCAGCTTCTCTGCCCTAGGAGCTTGGGATGGTGGCAAGGGAGCTTCCTTCCGGGTGCTGCTACATAATCTTTCTTGGTTCTTATTTTTCCCCATTCCCCTACCCTCCATTAAACCCTTCCATCTCTGCCTATTTACAAAGACTTCATTTCCATTTTGTCATTTTCTCATATTAATTCCATTCCCTTTTTTCCTTTTCCCTACCCCTCCCACTTCCCCTTCCGCTTTGCCCCTTTTCTTCCTATTTCACATTACCTGTTATACATTTTAGTCCTTATTTACACTTTCAGTTTCTCACACTAGAGAAACTATTCAGTATTTACACTATTTATTTCACTTAAGAGTATCACCTGAATGTGCATCCATTTAGCTATAAATGTTTCTAATTTCTCATGTTTTATGGCTGAGTAGTACTCCATTTTATAAAAACCCACATTTTCTTGATCCAGTCTCCAGTTGATGGGCATTTGGGCTGTTTCCAAGTTTTAGCTATTACAAATTGTGCTGCTATGAACATGGGTGCACATATATCACTGTGGTATGATTGTTTCAATTCTTTGGGGAAGACACCCAGCAGGGGAATAGCTGGGTTAAATGGGACTTCCAGTCCTAGTTTTTTGAGGTATCTCCATACTGATTTCCACAGTGGGGACACCAGTCTATATTCCCACCAGCAGTGGAGCAGGGTTCCTCTTTCTCCACAGCTCCGCCAGCATTTGTTATTGATTGATCTCATAATAGCAGTCATTCTTTCTGGAGTGAGGTGGAATCTCAGCATTGCTTTCATTTGCATCTCTCAAATGACCAGTCATGTTGAACATTTTTGTATATGTTTATTTGCTATTTCTATTTCTTTGTGTGAGAAATGTCTGTTCACTTCAGATGCCCATTTACAGATTGGGTATTTAAACTTGGGAGGTTTGATATTTTTTAAGTTCTCTATAGATTTGAGATAGTAGACCTTCGTCTGAAGAACAGCAGGTGAAGATTTTTTTCCTGCATTGTGGGTTGTCTCTTCACACTATTGGTGGTTGCTCTAGCTGTGCAGAAGCTTTTTAATTAGAAGAGATCCCACTTGTTGATTGTTTGTGCTAGTTCATGGGCAACTGAGGTTGTGTTCATAAAATCTTTTCCTACAGTAATGTCCTCAAGAGGTCTATCTAACCTCTGTTCCAGCCAATGCAGCGTTTCTATTTTAATATTTAGAACTTTAATCCATTTCAATTTTAGTTTAGTGCATGGTGAGAGATACAGGTCTGGTTTTAATCTTTGACAAGTTGAAACCCGATTTTTTCAGCACCATTTATTAAAGAGGCTATCTTTTCTCCAATGAGAGTGTTTGGCTCCTTTGTTGAAGATGAGATGGCTGAGTGTGTCTGGCCTTGTTTCTGCATCTTCTAATCTGTTCCACTGGTCCTCAGGTCTGTTTCTTTGCCAGTACCATGCTGTTTTTATCACAGTAGCTTTGCAGTATAGTTTTAGGTTGGGGGTTGTAATATCCCCTGCCATGTCTCTGTTACCTAGAATTGCTTTTGCTATTCTGGGTCTCTTCTTGTTCCAAATGAATTTTTGGATTGTTTTCTCCAGGTCCATGAAGTATGCTGCTGGGATTTCAATTGGGATTGCATTAAATCTATATAGCAGTTTTGGGAATATGGTCATTTTCACTATGTTGATCCTTCCTACCCAGGAGCAGGGGATGTCTGTCCATTTTCTGATATCATCTTCACTCTCTCTTTTAGGAGTGCTATAGTTTTCAGAGAAGAGGTCTTTGATTTCTTTTGTGTTAGGTTGATTCCTAGTTATTTTAGTTTTTTGAATGCTATTGTGAAAGGAATTGTTTGCCGTATTTCTCTCTCAGTGAGTCTGTTGTTCATATAGAGGAAAGCTATTGATTTTTGTGCATTGACCTTGTATCCAGCTACTCTACTGAATTTGGTTATTAAGTCTAGAAGACTTTTGGTGGAGTTCTTAGGATTTTCTATAAAGAGTATCATGTCAACTGCAAATAATGACAATTTGACTTCTTCGTTTTCTATCTTTATTTCTTTTATTTCTTTCTCTTGTCTAATTGCCATGGCTAATGTTTCCAAAACTATACTGAACAGGAGTGGTGATAGTGGACATCCTTGTCTTGTTCCTGATTTTAGTGTGAAGGATTTCATTTTTTGACCATTTAGTATGGTATTGGCTGTTGGTTTTTCATAGGAAGCTTTTATCAGAGTGAGGTAGGGACCATCTATTCTAATTTTTTGTAGGGTTTTTATCATAAATGCATGTTGGATTTTGTCAAATGCTTTTTCCTGCATCTATTCAGATGATCGCATGTTTTTTGTCCTTGGCTCTATTGATATAGTGTATTATATTGATTGATTTGTATATGTTGAACCATCCCTGCATCCCTGGGATGAATCCCACTTGGTCAGGGTGTATGATCTTCTTGATGATCTTCTGCATTCTATTTGACAGTATCTTAGTAAGGATTTTTACATGTATGTTCATTAGTGAGATTGGCCTATAGTTCTCTCTTTCAGTTGGGTCTTTCTCTGCTTAGGGGATCTAGGTGATGCTTGCTTCCAGGAATGAATTTGGGAGTATTGCTTCCCTTTCAATTTCATTGAAGTGTTTAAACAGTAGTGGCAGCAGTTCCTCTCTAAATGTCTCGTAGAATTCAGCAGTGAAACCATCAGGACCTGGGCCTTTCTTAGTTGGTAAGTTTTTAATTAGTTTGCAATTTTATTGATTGATATTGTGTCATTTAGAATTTTTAGGTCTTCTTCGTTCAACTTTGGCAATTCATATGTATCTAAGAATCTGTCCATTTCTTCTGTGTTTTCCATCTTATTGGTGTATAGGTTCTGGAAGTAGGTATTGATGATCCTCTGGATTTCTGCTGGGCCTGTTGTAATTTCACCTTTTTCATTCCTAATTGCATGGATTTGAGCCTTTTCTTTCCTTTTTCTTATAAGTTTGGCTTAGATTTTGTCAATTTTGTTTATTCTTTTGAAAAACCAACTTTTGGCTTCATTAATTTTTTGTATTGTTCTCTTAGTCTCCATTGAATTGATTTCTGCTCTGGTTTTTACAATTTCCTCCCTTGCATGAGCTTTGGGTTTGTCCTGCTCTTCTTTTTCTAGAAGATTGAGGTGCAGCATCAGGTTGTTTAATTGGGCTTGCTCTGTTTTCCTAATATGTGCATTTACTGCTATGAATTTCCCTCGTAAGACTGCTTTCATTGTATCCCATAGATTCTGATATGATGTATTGTCACTGTCATTTAATTGAAGGAATTGTCTGATTTCTTCTTTAATTTCCTCTGTGACCCATTGGTTATTCAGAAGTGTGTTGTTCAATTTCCAAGTGTTTATGAATTTTTTTGAGTTTCTTTTGTTATGGATCTCCAATTTCATCGCACTATGGTCTGATAATATACAGGGGATAACTTCAATTCCTTTTCACTTACTTAAACATGTTCTATGTGTGAGTATGTGGTCTATTTTGGAGAATGACCCATGTGCAGCTGAGAAGAATGTGTATTCTGATTTTGTGGGGTGGAAGACTCTGTAAACATCTGTTAAGTTCATTTGTTCAAGAGTTCGATTGAGTTCTAGTATTTCATTACTTATTTTTTGTCTAGTTGATCTATCTATTTGTGACAGTGGGGTATTGAGATCCCCCACTGCTATTGTATTAGTGCATATATGACTTTTCCTGTCCTTTAGTATTTGTTTTATATAGTTGGGTGCACTAGTGTTTGGGCCATAGTCATTTATGATTGTCATCTCTTCCTCTTGGATTGTTCCCTATACAAGGATGTAGTGTCCTTCTTCTTCTCTCTTAATCAGTGTTGCTTTGAAATCTACTTGATCTGCAAAGAGGATAGCTACTTCTGCTTTTTCGGGGGTTTGCCATTGCCTGGAGTATTGTTTCCCCCTTTAACTTTCAATCTATGAGATTCTTTTTTAATTAAATGTGTTTCTTGTATGCAGCATATTGTTGGATTTTGCTTTTTGACCCATTCTGCCAGTCTGTTTGTTTTGATTGGTGAATTGAGACCATTAACATTGATGGTTATAACTGATATGTATTGACTTATCATTGTCATGACTTTTTCTTTTTGTTGGATTCTCCCCCTTTACATTTAATTTCTTGTCACTCCCAATGGATTCATTCTGCTTTGCTTCCTGGGCTTGTGATCCTCATTGTCTGTACCTTGGATATTATCTAAAATTTTTTGGAGTACTTGTTTAGTATTCATGAAGTCCCTAAGGTGCTCTTTGTCATGAAAGTATCTCATTTCTCCATCAATTTTGAAAGGTAGTTTTGCAGGGTACATCAATCTGTGTTGGAGGCTGTTTTCCTTTAGGGCTTGAAATACGTCACTCCAAGCTCTTCTTGCATTGAGGATTTGCATTGAGAAGTCTGCTGTGATTCTGATGGGCTTTCCTTTGCATGTGATTTGTTTCTTTTCTCTAACTGCTTGTGGAACTTTGTTCTTCTGTTGGATTTCTGGAATCCTAACTATTATATGCCTATGTGTAGATTTTTTTTGATGAAGGGTATTTGGAGTCCTATATGCCTCATTTACCTATACATCAAGTTCTTTTCCCCTGCTTGGGAAGTTTTCTTCCATTACTTCTGTGAACATTTTTTTATGTTATCTGCACTCTCTCCTGCTTCTTTGTTGGCTCTAATCAGTCTTATGTTATTCTTTGCATCGTCTAGCAGCTGCTGCATTGATTTCTCATGGTCCCTTACAATTTTGAAGCAATTTTTCTTTTCCTGGTCACTAATTGCAATCTTATCTTCTATATTTGAAATTTTGTCCTCACATTGGCTTATTCTCCTGTGTAGACTTTCAATGGAGTTTTTGATTTCCTGGAAATCTGTTTGCATCTGTTTTATGGATTCCATTTGTTTCCTATGTTGTGATTCCATCATGTTCCTCAGTTCCTCTAGGTTTTCATCTGTGTTCTCTCTAGATTTATTAATCATATCTTGCATTATGGGCACAATCTCTGCTGTTATCTGAGATTTCATTTTATCCAGATCCTCTTTTGTTGCCAGTCAGGTAGTCCAGGTGGTTGAGTATCAGAGTGTTCCATCTCATTTCCCTTTGGGGTTGCTTTAGGTGATCTGGAAGTCTAGTTTTGAGACTTCTTTACGTGTCTTCTCATTACAGCAGGGGTGGGGTGCTATTGGTGCCCACATGGCTTACCTCCTCTGGGCTGGGAGTGGTGGAACAGTGGCCTGGAATCCCCTTCCTCTGGGCTGGAAGTGGTGGAACAGTGGCCCAGAAGCCCCTTTGTCTGTACTGGGAGTGGTGGAAAGGCAACCCCAAAGCCCCTTCCTCTGGGCTGTGAGTGGTGGAAAGGTGGCCTGGAAGCCCCTACCTCTGGGCTGGGAGTGGTGGAACAGTGGCCTGGAAGCCCCTTCCTCTGGGCTGGGAGCAGTGGAATGGACCAGAAGCCCCTTCCTCTGTGCTGGCAGCAGTGGAATACAGAGGTCTGGAAGCCCCTGCCTCTGTGCTGGGAGCGGTGGAATGGCAGCCTGGAAGCCCCTTCCTCTGGGCTGGGAGAGGTGGAACAGTGGCTCAGAAGCCCTTTCCTCTGGTCTGGGAGTGGTCTTCCTCCTTTTAACTTTAAGTCAAAGCACATAAAGAAATGTCCTTATTTATCATTTTATTTCTCTTTTGTTACATGGCAAATGGGAAGGGGGATAAAGTTGACATCAGGATGGTGGGAAGAGCAATAGATGCTCAGCTTCTGGAAGAGGATGCGCTGTAGGCCTTGTAGATCAGTGTACCTGGGCCCCAAGGGAAAGGGAAGGACTTTGCAAACCATAGAACATGGTGTAATTGCTTCCCCCAAAAGTGAGGTTCAAGTTGTGCTTTTAGTGAAAGTGTGGAACTTTTCCCTCTTTGTGACCCTCCTTTGGCACACAGTACATTTTTCATCTGGTGGCAAGTAATCTCCATGTTCAGGAGGCTGAGTGACTTGCCAAAGATGTAGGATCTTATAGAAAATGTTCCCTCATGTCCTGGATCTTTATTGACCTTGAGGGGCCTGGGCCAAAATATTGGCTGTCCTCATAGCCCAGTTACCTTTTTAGTTTGTCTCCAAACTTTAGTTGTTGAATACCCAGAAGAGAAGATCAGTGACATAAGTATTTCAGTAGAAGCAGTGAACTGAGAGGCTCTATACATGGGTCCAAAATAATGCCTAAGGGGACTTAACTGACCTTGATAGATAGCAAGAGGTTCATACTGATTGACACAGGTCTCACTTTAACGTGGTCTTAAACACCCAGCAGAAAAAAATAACCAAAAGACATATAAAATAATTCCATCGTAATAAAGCTAGATATAAAAAGGGGCTCCAATCACTGACTCCTTCTGACAGTTTCCTGCTTCACTGGTAGCTGACCACAGTTATGGATCATTAGGACAAAATATGGTAAAATCTAGAAAAAATCAACTAGAGTTTTAAATTTCTTAGCTAAATTTGTCCTTCAAATTGTCTCTATCTTACAGCTAAGACTGGAGAGACTTGTGACAAAAATCAGACTTATAAAGCTGCTGTGACCGGCCCAGGAAAACAAGACAAGCAGCTTGAAGCTCCTGCAGCCGTCCCAGGCCATGCCCATGGCATGGTGAGGTCCGCTTAGCCACACGGGTGCCTCCAACACTCAGTCCCCCCCCCCACTCCGCCCCGTGCGCCCCCTACCTTCTGGCTTTTTTGCTACCTGGTCCCACACTACAAAGGCACAGGAGATTATAATGACCCTTGTCCTGAGCTCCACAAGATAGAGCAGAAGTTAATAACAGAAAGAAGGCTTCTCAGGCTCCTCCAAGAAAACTGAAGCTCAGCAGAAAAGTAAAGAGAACCTCTACAATAAAGGCACATCAGACCACTGTACTTGGTCTGCTGCTGGCTTGCTGAGACTCATTGACTTGTATATGCACAGGCATTCCTACGTTGCCTACAGTGACAGCAGAGACATACCCTGAAGGAGGCCCATAAATTCTATTGCTATTTGCAAAAAAGAAAAAAATTTTTTCCCTTATTTTTAATTCTTAATTTTTACTTTTTTCTACTCTTCAAAGTTTTACTTTTCTTTCTTTTCTTTATGTTATCTTTTCTTTCTCTCTCTCTCTCACTCATTCTCTCACTGTCTCACATTGCTCCTCATCTCCCCATTTGTTCCTTTTTGCACTGAATTCAGATTTCTCCCTTACTGTTCTTTTCTTCTCTTTATCCTTCTCTTGATTATCATTAGGTTTAAAGGAAAGTAAATTTGGTATCTAGCCTCCTGGTTGCTGTTAGGTGATTCTATTCACATCTTTGTTCTTTCATTCTGTCATTTTCTCTTGCCTTTAACAACTTCTTAGAGTTTGTGTGCTCTTTCTGTGTCTTCTGGTCTCACCGCTAATCTTACCTGTTCTTTCTACCTGTCCCTCCCTCCCCAACTCCTTTTAACTCCCCACCCCAAAGGGGAAAGATGCTATATTGAAGAGGTTATTCATTATAAACTTATGTTGGGTTGGTCCTCAGTTTTAATTTAACTCACATAGTTAAAAGTGATAGATTAATAACTACCACAAATTGTTATTTTCTAAACTGTGCTTGATGCTATGGCATTGCTAACTATGTCATTTGGGCTAACATGTTGTGATTGATCTAATTAGTTTTCCTTCCTGGTATAAGAAAATTATAATAGTTTCAGAATCATTAGAGTCTCAAAACCCAAATACAAGCTATATCTGGAAGACACTTTTGAAAAGCAATCATTCCACAAGGGTTTTAAACACAAGCAACAAAGATACCTACATTAAGCAATCTTGAAATATCAACCCAGGAATTAAATCAAGGACAGTACCAAAAACAAAAATGAGAAGATACTTAAGCAAGGCACAAACGCAGGCTTCCATGCCACAAAAAGAAAATTCTGGGGGAAATGAGGTGGAAAAGTCTGATAAGCAACTACTTGGACACCCTGAACTGATAGCACAGGAAGTAACAAAGCAGATGCATGAGGCTCTAGAAAATTTCAAAACAGAAATGATCTCCCAGATAAATACAGACATGGTGAGCAGAGTGAAAGACATGATTAGAAGCTCTAGAGCAGAAACTGATAAGAAAATAGATGAGAAGAAAAACATGCTAGAAGCCATGAATGCCCAGCATAAGAAAGAAATGGAAAACATGATCGCCCAACATAAGAAAGAAATGGAATCCATGAAACAGATTCAAATATATATTCAGGAGATTAAAAACTCTATTGAAAGCATGCAGGGCAGACTATCAGATATAGAAGACAGGATTGTAGTTAAGGACCATGAAAACAGAGATTTCTTAAAGATAGTAAGGGACCATGAGAAATCAATCCAACAGCTGCTAGATGATGCAAAGAAGAATAACATAAGACTCATAGGAGTCCACAAAAAAAACAGGAGAAAGTACAATTGACATAAAAAAACTGTTCACAGAAGTAATAGTAGAAAACTTCCCAGACAGAGGTAGAGAATTGGACATACAGATAAGTGAGGCATGTAGAATTCCAACTAGCCATGACCAAAAGAAATCTACACCTAGACATATAATAGTCAAGATCCCAGAAACCCAACAGAAGAACAAAATTCTACAGGCAGTTAGAGAAAAGAAACAAATCACCTACAAAGGAAAGCCCATCAAAATCACAGCAGATTTCTCAACACAAACCCTCAAATCAAGGAGAGATTGGAGTGAAGTATTTCAAGCCCTAAAAGAAAATAACTTCTAACCTAGACTGTTGTATCTGGCAAAATTATCTTTCAAAATGATGGGGAAATTAGATACTTCCATGGCAAAGAACACCTGAGAAATTTCGTGAACACCAAACCAGCATTCCAAACAATGTTAAGCAATATCCTAGAAAAAGACAATGAAGGTCACAACTCCATGAGGCCCAGCAGAGAGAAGGCACCATGCAAGGTAAGACACTAATGTAAAAGGGAGGAAAATAAGAAATAAAAGAGCCAACAAGTGTAAAACATCATGACAAGGATGAGTCAATATCCTTGATGTAATGATAGTTATAACTATCAATGTTAATGGCCTCAATTCACCAATCAAAAGATATAGACAGGCAGAATGGATTAAGAAGCAAAACACAGCAATATGCTGTATACAAGAAACACACCTAACTCAAAAGGAAATCCATAGACTGAAAGTAAAAGGATGGAAAACAGTTCTCCACGTGACAGGAACCCAGAAAAAAGCAGGCATAGCAATCTTATTTGCAGACAAAGTAGATTTCAAACCAAAACTGATTAAGAGAGACAAAGATGGTCACTACATCCTTGTGAAAGGAACAATCCAAGAGGAAGAGATGACAATCCTAAATATATATGTACCAAATACTAATGCCCCCAACTATACAAAACAAATATTAATGGACATGAAAAACCAAATAAGCACTAATACAATTGTAGTGGGGGACCTCAACACCCCTCTATCACAAATAGACAGATCAACTAGAAAAAAAATTAACAATGAATTTCTAGAACTAAATGAAGCTATTGAACAAACGGACTTAATAGGTGTTTATAGAGTGTTCCACCTCACAAAATCAGAATACACATTCTTTTCAGCTGCACACAGGTCATTCTCCAAATTAGATCACATGCTAGCTCATAGGACATATCTAAGTAAATGTAAAAGAATCAAAGTTATCCCCTGTATATTATCAGACCATAGTGCAATAAAATTGGAGATCAATAACATAAGAAACCACAAAACACTCACAAACACATGGAAATTGAACAACACCCTCCTGAACAACCAATGAGTGATAGAGGAAATTAAGAAATTAGACAGTTTCTACAAGTAGATGATAATGCCAGTACAACATACAGGAATCTGTGGGACACAATGAAAGCAGTTCTACATGGGAAATTCATAGCAGTGAATGCCCATATTAGGACAACAGAGAGAACTCAGTTAAATAACTTAATGCAGAACCTCAAGCTCCTAGAAAAAGAAGAGCATAAGAAACCCAAAGCTCCTACAAGAAAAGAAATTATAAAGATCTGAGCAGAAATCAATGCAATGGAGACTAAGAGAATGATTCAAAAAATCAGTGAATTGAAGAGCTGGTGTTTTGAAAGAATAAATAAAATCGATAAACCTTTAGCCAACCTTATCAAAAAAGGAAAGAAAAGGCTCAAATCCATGCAATTAAGAATGAAAAAGGTGAAGCCACAACAAATCCAGCAGAAATCCAGAGAACCATCAATACCTACTTTGAGAACCTGTACTCTAATAAAATGGAAAACACAGAAGAAATGGACAGATTCCTAGATACATATGAATTGCCAAAATTAAATGAAGAAGATATAGAAATTCTGAACACCCCAATTACAATGAGTGAAATTGAAAATGTAATAAAAAACTTACCAACAAAGAAAAGCCCAGGTCCTGATGGCTTCACTGCTGAATTCTACAAGACATTTAAAGAAGAACTATTGCCATTACTCTTTAAACTCATCAAGGAAATTGCAAGGGAAGCAAGGCTTCCAAATTCATTCCTGGAAGCAAGTGTTACTTTGATCTCAAAACTAGGGAAAGACCCAACCCAAAAAGAGAACTACAGACCAATCTCCCTAATGAACATAGATGCAAAAATCCTCAACAAGATACTGGCAAATGGAAAACAGAGGGTCATCAAGAAGATCATATACCCTGACCAAGTTGAATTTATCCCAGGGATGCAAGGATGGTTCAACATCTGTAAATCAATAAATGTAATACACTATATTATCAGAGTCAAGGACAAAAACCATATGATCATCTCAATAGATGCAGAAAAAGCATTTGACAAAATCCAACACCCATTCATGATAAAAACCCTACAGAAAATTGGGATAGAAGCTCTTTATTTCAACTTGATTGAGGCTATCTATGAAAAACCAACAGCCAACATCATACTGAATGGTCAAAAACTGAAAACTTTCATGCTAAAGTCAGGAACAAGACAAGGATGCCCACTATCGCCACTCCTGTTCAATATTGTTCTGGAAGCACTAGCCATAGCAATTACAAAAGAGAAAGAAATAAAAGGAATAAAGATAGGAAAGGAAGAAGTGAAACTGCCATTATTTGCTGATGATATGATACTTTACATAGAAGATCCAAAAAACTCAGTCAAAAGTCTTCTAGACCTAATTGACAGATTCAGTAGAGTAGCTGGATACAAGGTCAACACTCAAAAACAATAGCCTTCTTATACACAAATAGCAGACCCATTGAGAGAGAAATTAGGGAAATAATTCCTTTTACAATAGCATCTAAACAAATGAAATATCTAGGAATCAACCTAACAAAGGAAGCAAAAGACCTCTACACTGAAAACTACAGCACCCTGAAAAAGGAGATCAAGGAGGATATAAGAAAATGGAAAGACATCCCTCGTTCCTGTTTAGGAAGAATCAATATAGTGAAAATGGCCATACTTCCAAAACTGCTATACAGATTTAATGCAATGCTGATTGAAATTCCAACAATATACTTCACAGAACTAGAGAAAACAATCCAAAAATTCATTTGGAAGCAGAAGAAACCTAGAATAGCAAAAGCAATTCTAGACAACAGAGACATGGCTGGGGGCATCACAATCCCCAACTTGAAACTATACTACAAAGCTACTGTGATAAAAACAGCATGCTACTGGCAAAGAAACAGACCCAAAGATCAGTGGAATAGATTATGAGATGCAGAACCAACTCCAGACATACTCAGTCACCTCATCTTTGAAAAAGGAGCCAACCACCCTCATTGGAGGAAAGATAGCCTATTTAATAAATGATGTTGGAAAAACTGCATTTCAACCTGTCAGAGATTAAAATTAGACCCATACCTATCACCCTGCACTAAACTAAGATCAAAGTGGATTAAAGATCTAAATATTAAGTCAGAAACATTAAATTTGCTGGAAGATAAGTTAGGTAGAACTCTTGATTACATTGGCATAGGAAAAGACTTTATGAACGAAACCTCAGTAGCACGGGAACTAGCACAAAGAATCAACAACTGGGATCTCATCATATTAAAAAGCTTCTGCACTGCAAGAGAAACTACCAACAGAGCTAAGAGACAACCTACCATGTGGGAAGAAATATTTAGCAGCTGTAGCTCAGACAAAGGTCTACTATTAAGAATATATAAAGAACTGAAAAAAATCATTCCTCCCAAATTCAAAGACCCAATTCAAAAATGGGCATCCGAAATCAACAAACGTTTCTTAGACAAAGAAATAGAAACAGCAAATAAATCTATGAAAAAATGTTCATCGTCACTGGTCATTCGAGAGATGCAGATGAAAACAACACTGAGATTCCACCTCACCCACAAAGAATGGCTGCTATCAAGAAATCAACCAATAACAAATGCTGGTGGGGGTGTGGAGAGAAAGGAACCCTTCTCCATTGTTGATGGGAATGTAGATTGGTGCAACTACTGTGGAAATCAGTATGGAGATACCTCAAAGAGCTAGGACTACAGGTCCCATTTGACCCAGCTATTCCCCTACTGGGAATTTTCCCTAAAGAATTAAAAGAATCATACCACAGCGATATATGTGCACCTATGTTTATAGCAGCACAGTTTGTAATAGCTAAAACTTGGAAACACCCCAAGTGCCCATAGACTGGAAACTGGATAAAGATGTGGTTTTTTTTTTATAAAATGGAATACTACTCAGCCATAAAGAGTGAGAAACTAGAGACATTTACAGCTAAATGGATGCATATTGAGGCCATACTCTTAAGTGAAATAACACACACATGTGTAAATACTGAATAGTTTCTCTGGTGTGAGAAATTGAAAGTGTAAATAAGGATGAAAATGATTAAAATGAATAAATGATAATTTGAAATAAGAAAAGGTCCAAGGGTTTGGCGATGGTGGAAGGGAAAGGGGAAAGGGAAGAAGGGAAAGAAAAAATTATGAGAAAAAAAAAAGGGAATGAAACTCTGTGTAAATAGGGAAGGGTGGAGGGGGTGAAGGGTGCACAGGAAATGGGAGAAAAAATAAAAGCTAAGATGCATCCTGTTCTGGTATAAACACCCGATGATAAATGTAAATGTATTTTGTACCGAAAATGTACCAATAAATATATATGTTTTAAAAATCAGACTTACAGATAACCTCCATCAATGAGAGTCTAAGAACTAACAGGTTGCAATCACTATTTCAGTTTCTAAGTGTGACTCTTTCCCCAGCCTGTCTTTCCATTCTAGTGATCACGCTTAGATTATACATGGTCTAATTTCTCTAAAATTTTGTTTATTCTTGCCTAGAGGCTGCCAGACTTCAAATGGTCATACAAATGGAAACAAAGACAAATGTGCTAGACTTCTTTTACTGGGATTTACCAGATTGATCTTATAAAAAGTTCACAACTGCTAAACTGCAATATGACTTCTATATTGGAGTCTCAAGTCCCCCGGACATTCTCCTTGTCCTCTTTGTGGAAGGCTATTACTAGCTCTTCCTGGTGAAAACACTTGTTTGCTATATTTATAACAACCCTGGTGACCTTATGATTTAGCCCATGTATTCTTAACTGTTTCTTTGGCTTTGTCTCCTCCAAACTTAAAGCTATGAGGCTACCCAAGATGACAATGCCTGGTGCCTATCAAGGGCCTTTAGATAGACTCTCTATAGAGTAACTCTGACTGCTGATCACAACTACAACCCTCTTCAGCCAGAAGTAGTCAGAATGGTCTTCACTCCTTCCCCCTCACAGCAGTTAGGGGTTCTTCTTCAGAGGGGGGGAATATTGTAGATAGGTAAGTTAATTAGATACCTTGTGGGCAGTTAGACAGGACACCTCTCAAGGCACCAGCCCTCAAGGCCCCTAGTCTCAAGGTACCAGGTCTCCAAGAGCCAACACAGTGAGGAGCCAACATGGAGAACAATTGAGGCACATTCACTGGTTAGCATTATAAAAAGAAGAGGTGCTACTTCCCCTAGACATAAATAGCAGTGATTGATATCTTAAATGGAAAATTCCTTGTATGTGACTTGTTTTCCCGTTTGATACCCATTTAATCAATATTACCTGGGTGACTGTACTTGTAATCTTACTGGTTGGTCATGGTTTTGTCCCGCCTCATGCCCACCTTTTAAATTTCTATTGTGTCTTATAGGTTTGTCCCACTTTGTACCTACCTCACCACATGACTTTGTGTACAAAACATCTTTGAAAAGTGAGGTGGGTGGGTAATCCACTTTCTGCTCTCCTTTCTGTCTCTCTTAGAAGCTATCTTTCTCTCAATACATTTTCCTACTCTTAAAAAAGTGGGGTTCACAGAGGAGAAAGGGGCTGTGTCCTTATCCTGAACTGAACCCACCTGTGAGAACTGCACAGCAGACACAATGAACAGGAGTTGACTTGAATCAGAGAATTTTTTCTTTCTAGCACCATTGTTATTTCTCCCAGAAAGGTTTGGATTGTTTCTCAGGGCCCATCTGAGATGTTAGGAGTGTTAAATAGTTTAGATGTGTCTGTCAAGCTTCTGTCTGTCACTGTGACACAATAGGTGAGATTCAACTTGAAAGCTGAAATATTTTATTTTGAAAATTTTAAATTAAATTATTTTATTTATACATAAAAGCTGCATACAGTAAATGGGGTTCCCTGTGATGTTTTAATACATGTTTACATTATTTAGATGTTTAATGTTTAATGATGTAAATGACTTTTAATGAGGTTAAATTATTGTCTCAGTTACTTTTCTCTTTGCTGAGAAAAAATACCCAACACTCACAAGTTAAGGAGGGAAAAGTTTATTTAGCTCACAGTTTGTAGAAGTTTCAGCCCATAATTGGCTGGCTTCAAGGAAGGGTGGCGTAGTAGGCAGGCATTGCAGAGGAGAAACAGTTCATTGTGGGCAGAAGGTAACAAAGCAACAAGAGACAACCACAATTCTTTCTGTCCCTTACATCTTATCCAGACTACTTAGGGTGAGTAACACTCACACTCTTAATTCTAGTGCCCTTGAACTAGCATGGCACCATGAATCAATTCCACACAGGATCCAGCAGATGGCCTCCCCATCCCGCCAAGGCCCAGGGAGGAACAGCCCCCCACCCTAGTCTCTCCAGGGAAGCCAGGTCTGTGGGAGTCTGCACGACAGGCTCGCCCTCCTCCAGGTGTTGCCTGGCATCTGCTTTCCAGGGCTGGAGGCAGTGTGGCACCACCTAGGGGCACAGCCCCCACTCACCAATCCCCTTCATGGCTTTGTAGAGGGTCTCGGAGTCAGGGTCCGGGTTGAAGTGGGAGCTGCCCTTCACCATGACGCCCTCCTGTTCAACCTGTGAGAGAGCCAGGCCTGCTGAGCGGGAAGGGGCAGGAGGGTGGGCAGCCTCCTGCCCACCTGGCAGCCCTTCAGGGTGGGAGGGCCCCTTTGGAGGGGTTGCTGAGACCAGCTTGGCCAGCTTGACCGGTTCCAATCCCTTGGGATCTTTGCTCCACAGGCTGGAGCAGCAGGGAGTGTGAGGAGAAACCACCCAGGCTGTGCCCAGCTGTGCCCTCTGAGGGTGTTCGGCTGGACTTCCCACCATCATGGGCAGCAGGAGAAATGAAAAGGCCTCCCAGAGCTGACAGCTGCCTCAAGAGTGTGCAGACAGGCAGTGTGGCTTGTGTGTCCAAGGATGTGTGACAGCCTCTGTGCCCTGAGAGTGGACACTTCAGGGACCTGAGGGCTCAGGTTCAGGCTGTGGCTGAGGTCCCCTTTGCCCTGTGCCTATGCCGACGGCCCCTCTCAGGTGTGTGTTTCTGGGAGAGGCTAGGAGAGGAGGTGGGTTGGAGAGAGGCACTGAGTCTGAGGGAGACTCAGATTCTTCAGTGGAAAGTTCAGCTGTGCCAAGTCTGGTCTTCACGTACCTGTCCACCTCCCCCTTACATCACTCCATCCACCCAGCAGCCTCTGTACTCACAGGATCCTCCAGTCATCTGTTCATCCATTCCCTGACCAGCCATCGACTTCTAGGTTCATCCTTTCATCTTTCCTTCTTTTCCTCTTTCTTCCCTTTCCTTTCCCTCTCTTCCTTCCTCCCTCTCTTCCTCTCATCCGTCTATCCACCCACACATTCATCTGTCTTCTTCCTTCCCACCTTCCTTTCCTTTTCCCCCTCCCTTCTTCCTTCTATAGATTCATCCATCCAGCCCTCCTAGGCTTCCATCCAAGCCTTACATTAAATCCTGAAACTACAGAGCACATTCTCACCCATGATAAATCTGTGGGGATCTTTTTTATGAGCAAGAGTTTAGACATCTTTCTTTACCTTGCTTGAATTTCAAATGTCTGCGGACAGACCTTCCTGTCTCATGTCTTCTTTTTTTTCCGTTTTTTTTATACTGGGGATCAAACTCAGGACCTTGTGCTTGTGAGGCAGGTGGCTGAACCACTGAGCTAAGTCCCCGGCCCCTCCTGTCTCATTTCCTAGCACAGGGTTTTACATGGTGCTTTATGTGTTCGAAATGATCTCTGTGGAAATTCCTCCAGAGAGCCAGTGTGGTGCAGATGTTGCCTAGCAGTGTGCACACGTACACGACGTGCCTTCCTGGTGAAGTCCCATATGTGCTACTCTTCCTAGGTGTTGACTGCGCCATAGCCTGTGTCTGGTGCTTTGGAAATGGCGCTTAGCTCAGTGGCACGTTGGCAAGCAGCGGTGTGGGCCTCATCCACAGCCCACCTCGTGCTGTCCCCATCCACCCCCCCTGTCTATTGGTGACTCAGCCCTTCCCTGACTCCAGGATTCTTGGAACACTTGGGTGGAGAAAGTCTCACCCACAGGCACACAGGTCCTCTGGGAGACAGGGGGCTCTGGGCTGTAAGTGCCTAGCTCTGTCCCCTGCTATTTGAGGAAGTGAGGGAGCCCGGCAGGCACCCAAGAAGGGTGGGAGGTGGGGCTCAGGCTAGATTTGCCAGCAAATCTCTTCCTGGCTGTCTGATTTCACCACACCCAGAGGCCTCAGCTTCACTTCCCAGATTAAGCTTTTAGAAAGATGGGGTGATTTTCTGGGAGTCAGGATCGACTCCACAGGACCTGAGGCCCCAGAGGTTGCTATCCCAGGGGGTGGGTGAGATCAGACAGGCACCTCCTTACTGGAAAGGTGACTCAGAACTGCACTATAGAGGAGTTACCACACCTTTACCTTTCCCTGTCCTGGGCTGCTCTGTCTTCTCCAAAAGGGGAGGGGGGGGCCCTGCCCTGGGATGGGGGCCACACCCCATAGCTGGCCTGCTCCACCTGCTTTTTCATCTTCTTCCATCTTGTTCCTGGTCTGGCTTTGTGCCCAGGGGACAAGCGATTCACCTTGGCAGCCTGGCCAGCCATATAGGGTGTCCATGATAATCTGGCTGCTGAGCTGGCTGTTCCCTGGCTCAGGGATGGCCCAGACCTGCAGAGTTGGGGTTCTGAGTCAAGCTGCTCAGGCTATAGCCCAGACCCCAGCACTTACTTGTGTGGCAGAACCACTGGAGGCCCCTGTGGGCCAGGTCCTCCGGCTAACTCTCCCTCTCGCTAATCTTGACAAATGGAAGACATTTCTCCCTGGTGCCCGCCCACCCTTCCTATCCTGCATCATGGGCACCCACGGGTCCCCACCAGCAGCTTTCATGGCTCCTAGGGCTCTGAAGATTCAATCCCAACCCCTTGGCCCATGTGCAAGGCCTCTTAGGATTCTGCCTTCCTCTGCAGGCCCATCTTGTACCCTCCCAGAGCCTTTGAGCCATGCTGGCTGCTTCCCTCCAGAGCTGCTCCCTACCCTTCCGTGACTCAGCTGAGAGCAGCCTGTCAGGCTCTCCCAGAGTGCACAGGTTTGTAGCTTAGCCAGGAGCCCCTTCTCTAAGCACCCAAGCCTCTCAGAGAGCTTTCTCTGGAGTTCCTCACCCCCAGCTTCCCTGGCATTGCAAGGTCTCCTCATCTGGTCACTTCCCCATTTGGTCCCGTTCCTGCCCAAGGTCCTGAAGGCCTGGACCGCTTCTTCTGGGTCCTGCCCAGGGCTTGGCCCACCAGATCCTGTCTGTGCTGTTGTGGACCTCCTGGGTGCCCACCCCTGTCCCCATGCAGGAACCATCTCCCCATTCACTCCCACTCACCCAAACTTTCCACCAGGCCACTTTGGTCACCTCTTGGCCGCCTTTCCCAGGGAGATGGAGAGACACTGGTGGCCACCACTCAGGGATTGGGCACGTTCTGCTCCTGCCGTGGGCTGGGAATCCAGCTGGGGTGGGTATAGTGGTGCAGGCAGGCCCAGGCCCCACCCAACGCCACCTCTATTTGCCTCTCTTCTCCTCCCCTCCAGGCCCTTCTGGACTCCCAGGCCCCACCCAGGCCCTGCTTAGGCTTGTCCTGGGGAGCCGCACCCTGACAGCCCCCAGTGTGGGCTGCAGCTGACGCACCAGCTGGAAACTCTGAGCAGGCTTTGAAAGCCGACTTGGTAAATATGGGTGTAGTTTCCTATGCGTTTTGCTAGACTTCAATCATGAAAAAAAGAAGAAAAAGAAGAATAACCCCTGAGTCCCTTTCTACTACAGTTTCTTGCTTTCTTTCTTTGTTTCTTTCTTCCTTTCTTTCTTTCTTTCCTTTAATTTTTATTTTTATCAGTGCATGTTTGCAGTACTTAAGGATCACATTCATCACGGGAAGCTGGTGCATGTCCATAGCGCATCTTCATTTTTATGTCCTTCTCCTCCTTTCCTCTATCTCTGTCCCCTTCCATTTTGCAAATTATCTGTCTTTTATTTTGTTCTTTAACTTATTTATCCTCTAGGTTTCTCAGTTTCTACACAGCTGATGATGCACTAGGGAATCAGCAAAGGACACGAGGACACAGGGCCTCTGTCCACAGGGGTGTCACGCTGTCCGGGGGCCTCCTTAGTCACTGACCTCACCCCCTTGAATCTCTGCCACAGCCATAAGATGTGAGTTCCACGTGCTGGACTGGGAGATGTGGGTCCCAGGGAGCGTGTGGAGAATCTGCCCAGAGGGCACATCTTGGAGGAGGAACAGAGTCACCATTGTCCACGCCTCTTGGACTTGCAGGCTTCTGTTCTCTGAGGGGACCTAGGACATGCTGGTGGCCGAGGGCAGGAGACTGTTCCTGAGAGGAGGTGTATCTGTACTTCTCTGGGTTTTGCCACCCTGAGGTCCCTGCCTAGAAGGCTCTCCTAGAACAATGGTCCCCACACCCAGCCCTTAACCCAGCTACCTCCCACTTGTCCTTCAGCATAAGCTTGGACCTCAGGGACCTCCCCATCCAGGAGCCCTCAGTGAAAAACAGGGAAACTATACATGCGACAGATAAGACTCGTCCCATGATGCCAGACACTCAGGTTTTCTGACCCTGGCTCAGGGCTCCCTGCTCTTCACAGAGTCACAGGCTACTCCTCCCAGAGATGTGGGCTGGGGTGGGGGCTGGGTGCATGGAAAGGAGCTGGACTGGTGGCAGTGCTCTGGAGAAGCAGCCAGCAGCTGGGGCAGGGCAATGGGTTGGGGCCATAGCAGCCTCTGGTGCCATCTCAGCTGCTGGGAATGGGCCTGTGGCAGGGGACCTGGCTGGGAGACCCCAGTTTTGGGCAGCTTCCAAAGTCAGGCCAAGGCAGGCTGATTCTAGGCCTAGTGCCCCACAGGACAAGGGTGAGGGCCATCGGCAGGGAAAACTGGGTGTGTTGTGTGAGGCGCCGTCAGAAAAGGATGACTGCAGCTGCCTGGGGTATGGGGACTGGTGGACAGGCCCGTGGGTGCCAGGCCTCCCCGGCCCCCTCGGGAGCCCCATGGATGGGCCCCAGGGTGCCCTCACTGGCATTCTCAGGAGCTCAGTTGCTCCCCATGTGTGGGTATCAAGGCATGCCCACACACGGCCACAGTGTGGATGTTTGAGGCCAGTGACTCTGGGGAGTGGGTTCCCTCTAGGAGGGTCTGGGCCAAGTCTGGCTATCAGAGTGACAGAGATGAATCCCCTACAGAAGCAGCAATGTGAGCCCAGAGGGAAATGACAGACCTAAGGCCAAGCCAGGCTTCAGGGCTCAGGGCAGGGAGGACACTAGACCTGGCCCTTGCCCTCTGGAATCCACAGGGCCTCAGACACAGTAAGGCGTTGGGAGTGGGCTGAGCCCGTGTGGCCTCCTCCGGGCCGGGCCTCCTCCTCCATGACCCTGGGGGCCTTCGAGATGATCTGAGCATGTTTGCAAACCTCCCAGCATGGAGACTCCTCTCCCGTAGGACCCTGGGCTTGATCTCCCACCTCAGTGGCATCCATCAAGTTCTATGTCACTGCTGCTCTGGCCTGGTATGTCTGCCTCACCCACTCTGGACTCCCAGCCTCTCAACCCTCATTTTGCCTCATGCCTGTTCCCCTTTCCTGATGGCCTTCACAGCTCCTCCTCTGGACCCTGAGAAGCGAGCTCTGGCCCGGAGTCTTGAAGAGCTTGGAGGCGGTGTAAGCACCCTGGCTGGGTCTGCACATCCCACCCTTCTGCAGGTCCTAGAAGGCCCACGCAAATCCATGAGCGAGGTGGAAACTGGCCCAGTTCCTGGGGTATGGAGGGCCCAGCCTGGCTGAGCTCCCAAGGGTCCCCAGATCCCACCTCAAGTGTCACTCACACCTCACAGAGCTGGGCTGCATGTAGTGCTGCCTGCAGACCCTGACAGGAGTGCCCGGTGCTGGCTGCTCAGCTCCAGCTGTGGGAGGAGCAGAGAACAACAGGCCAGGATGGCAAGCTGGAGACAGGTGTGGGAGGAGCACCAGGGGCCTGACCTGGTCTGGGGCCTTTGTGCAGAGCGGCAGCTCTCAGGGGCCCTGCAGAATCCTCAAAAATCACCAGGGAGGGCTGGGAGGCAGCAAGGCAGAGGGGAAAGGGGACATGGGTGGGGTTGGTGTGCATAGCTGTGGCCTGTGTGTCTGCGGCCAGACAGAGGGTGTGTACATGGGGTGCAGCCTGTTCCTGCATCAAGCCATGTGTCATGTGCTGTAGGCACCCTGCTCACTTCAGTTACATAGACTGTAGGCAGAAGGGAGAGATGTATCACAGGAGAGGAAAAGAGGGCTGAAGGCAGAGGGAAAGAGGCAGGCGGAATGGGACTTGTACAGGCGAAGGAAGTCTGCAATCGGTCTCAGCATGCTGAGAAGAGCCTGAGGTTTCCTTCTGGGGCTGGCCCACATTGTGGGAGGTCAGGGGGTACAATGAGTTCTCTGGAGAGGACCTTGAGGACAGCCTCCAAAAGCTCTGTGGGACTCTGGGGCCACTGCTCAGCCTGAGGCTGATTTTACCAGTTTTGTGGTTGGTGAGATGTGACCACAGGCCAAAACTGGCAGGAAGGAGTGAAGGCAGTGGATGGAGGTTAGATTCTTCATGCTGGTGTACATGGGAGATGTCCAACCTGAATGTTGCGCAGAGACCTGGTGTGACCTGGTGCACCCGACTTGAGTGAAGACTTTCCTAGTCCCCAAACAGCACTTGTAACCACCGGTGGACAGACCCAGGACTCCATGTGCCCCATAAAGATGGGTTGAAGTGTCAGCTCCGGTCAGTTTTCTGCACCAACCTACTGCAGAGCTGGGGCAGTGAGCCGTGTGGCCCTCTTGGGTGCCACGCCCTGGGCAGGGCTGGGATTTCTGGCTCTGCTTAACGAGGTTGGCAGTAAGCCCCCTGCAGCTCCAGGTCATGAGGAGCAGATTCCAAGTCTGCATTCCAGAGGGCCAGGTCCTCCTCTCCTAACCCTGCCTGGCATGAAGCATCATACATAGCCCTTTAGGCATAAGGCCCATTCTCACATCGTCAAGGTTCTAGAAGCCAAGTAATGACCTAGCCTCCCTTAAATTGGCTCCTTTAAGATGCTGCTAAGAATTTCCTGGCACTTAGGAAACTTATTTTCTTGCTTTTAGCTGGGCTTTGCCTTGAAATGTACGTGGCATACAGACTTTGGTTGAGGGCATTGGGCATTAGCCATGCCTAGGGGTATATTTTTCCCCTAGTAGCCTTCTGGACCTGGCATGGGCATAGAAAAGCCAAACAAGTGGCTCCATCGGTGAGTCAGATGTTTACCCTCAGCACGGGACACAAAGGAGGGGGGCCAGGACAGATAGCCTGTCAGGCAAGAGTGGACCCTGTGTCTGGATCTGTGGGTCGCACTGGAGGGAAAATGGAGACAAGGGTGGGCTGGAGGGTAAAATGAAGTTAACTAAACAAAGGATGTGAGTAACAAGTCTAAAAACTGGAAATAGCACAGTATTGGCAAAAGATGTCTGGATTGTGTTTAGGACGGTAAGGTGAAGGATGGCAGTGTTGAGATGGTAGTGACAAGTGCAGTAACAAGGTTAAGGTAAGGTTAAGGTGAGAAATCAGGTATCAGGTCAAGGCCACCATGTGGGACGGGGTGGGGGTGGGGGTCACATGGTGATGGAAGTTCGCTGAGTAATAGCCACCTGTGGGCTGCAGAAACCAGAGGTCACCCAGGTGCCCGAGAGAGGAGGTGGCTAATGTTGGGGAGAAGGGGAAGGCAGTGGTGAAGGTGAGAAGCAGGACCTTCCAGCACCCGGATGCTTGGTGTCCCTGCAGAGGGCCTGGCGCTGCCCTGTGGGCTGCCCTGCTGTTGAGGAGAGGCTGTGTCTTCTGTGTGAGCTGGGAATGTGCTGTGGCTGAGGGAGGTGCAGGATGCCCCTCCCAGACATCTCCTGGATGTCCGTGTTTTAAATAAACAACTCCAGGCTCCAGAAAGGGGAAAGTAGCTGTAACCCTTGGCAAGGTGACATGATCAGTCCTGGGACACATGATGGGTATAAAACCAACTCAATGGTGAGACAGAAGTCTCCAACATATTTGGGGCACAATTTTGCAGTGATACTGTAAAGTCTTTTTTTTTGAGACAGGGTCTCTGGCCTTGAACTCACTGTGTAGCCTAGGCTGGCCTCAAACTCATGGCAATCCTCCTGCCTTGCCTCCGAAATGCTGAGATCATAGGCGTGCACCACCACACCCAGCTTGTAAAGTCAGTTTTGAATGGAAGCCTACTACACAAACATAAGCTTCAAGCTCCACCTTCTGGACCTATTTCCCATCACACCGGCCCCCACCTCTTCATCCTCTGGCCTCAAGGTGGCTTTGGGCACCTAATGCCAGAGACCCAGCCAGGCAGGAAGGCCCTCCCTACTCCTGGTGAGCACTTGGGCCAGAGCTTCTTTCCTAGGATGCCCTGCCCATGCACAGTGAGCTGGAAAATAGGAAGGAAGGACCAGAATTTCTGGTCACAGGAATTGTACCCCTGAGCTTGACGCCCAAGTCAGCGTTGGGCTCCTGAGCTGAACCTCTGGCTTTCTGGCCTGGATGTCCTTAGAGTCCCGGAACCTGCACAAGGACCTCAAGCCCAGGGCCATGGTCCAGAGAATGGCCAGGACGCTGGCCCGTGCTGCCCTAGCTCCTCATGGTGAGAGGAGGTCCTGTAACCAACTTGCCAGCTGCTGAGCTGCTGGGTCCTAAGCTGGTATCAAATGCCAGAGCCCACCCTGTGGCAGCGGCTGCTCACTGTGTGTGTCAGGCAGGGTGTCCATAACCTCACCCTGTCCTCACCTCAGCAAGAGGGGTCCTGGCTGTGGCACCCCCTTCCCTGTGACCATGGAGTCCATGAGAGACCGTGGCTTTGCCTGTGCCCCAGGACCCCATCAGCAGAGGAGCTTCTGACCGTGTCACCAATAAAGGCTGGTATGCACTGAACGTGTCCTGTTGGATCCTTGTATCAAAGTCCTAAGCCTGTGTCTCAGAATTTAGAGATGAATTAAGTTAAACGAGGCCAAAAGGGTGGGCCCTGTCTGAGATGGCTGGGGTCCTCATGAGAAGAGACGGGGACACAGAAAGAGGCAGAGGGAAGACCGTGGGCAGAGATGGTGGGAAGGCAGCCACCTGCAGCCAAGCTTCCTGGAGACTCAGAGCCTCCAGACCCTGCCTGCACCTTATACCAGAACTAGGAGTTGGGATGGCCCAAGGCCCATGTGTGGAAGCCTTAGTCCTCGGCTTGGCACTGTCGGGAATTGGGGGAAACTTATGAGACAGGGCTCAGGAGAGGTCGCAGGCCACTGAGGACATGTCCTTGAAGG
Source organism: Heterocephalus glaber (assembly GCF_053883595.1). NCBI lineage: Eukaryota > Metazoa > Chordata > Mammalia > Rodentia > Bathyergidae > Heterocephalus > Heterocephalus glaber. Next base: position 14,725 of record NW_028258155.1, on the reverse strand, counting down.
GGACGGGGACCCTGGGCCTTCCGCTTGCTCTCTCTCCACCTCCCCAGACAGCATAGTGGAGAGCTTGCTCTGCCACACTTTCCCCACCGTGAGGTGTAGCCTCGCCTTAGCCCCTAAAGCAACTGGGCTTCCCAGCCATGGACTGAAGCCAGCAAAGCTGTAAAGCAAAACAAACCCTTTTTCTCTTCAAGTTGATGATTTCAGCCATTTTGTTACAGGAATGGAAAGCAAATATACCTTGATTTTGGATTTCCGGCCTCCAGAGTTGTGAGAAAACACATTTTGATTTTTAAGCCTCTTGGTCCATGATGATCTGTTACAGCAGAGCCCTCACAAACCAACGCACAGGTTTGCTGCTAGCAGCCCAGACCTCAAGTTCTTGTACAGAAGGGATGGAGCTCCCTCGTCCCTTCATTGCCCAGGGCCAGTCCTCTCGTCCCAGGGGGCACAGGCTGGTTGTAGGACGGGGACTGCAGGCAGGAGAGGAGGCCTGTGGGGGGAAGCAGGGGCCGGGGTGGGAAGAGTGGAACTAAGGAACTTTGCTTGCCACACAGCTCAGCTTCCTGTGGGACAGCAGGAGGGGAGGTGGTGACAGAAAGGAGCAGGCATGAAGGATGTGGGTGGTAGGGCCGCTGATGGGACACAGGTGGCAGACCCTGAGCATGTAGAAGACAGCTGTGGTGGCACCTGTCCAGCCCATGGCCACATCCTCAAATTTCCCTAAGCCTCATGCTCGGCCCACAGTAGCCACGTTTGTGTGAAGTGACTCTGTGGTCAGACCAAGTGTGGATCCTGACTTGGTTTAGGTCTGAAATGCCCTTCAGCAGCCCACGTGTTGGGCTGGAGGTATGGCTCAGTGGCAGAGCACTTGTCTAGCATGCGGGAGGCCCTGGGGTTTAGGCCCAGCATCTTTGGTCTTTGGGGGTGCCCTGGAGGGGACTGTGAGACCCCAGCCCCTTCCTGTCTCACTTTGTTTTGTGGTTCATGTTGTGAGCAGTAAGTCAGGCATCTCAGGTATTTCATTATCCTGAGGCAAAGCTGAACAGCACGGATATTTGACCCAGGACCTTTTCCCCATCAGTGGCCCTGGGGAGCAGCCAGTCAGCTTCTGCAGGTCATCTGGGCAGAGGACAGGCAAACAGGGACTGGAGGTGGGCAGTGGCAGCCAGGTGCATAGACAAGGTAAAAACCACAGGAGAGGGACACAGAGGCAGGGAGAGGGAAGACACCAAGTTCGGGGGCTACATGGCCATAGAGCACGAGGACCTTAAGGAGAAGGCCAAGAGTGCTCCTGGGGGCTTTGCAGTGTCTGGCCACTGAGACCTGTCTGCCCTTCTGACCACAGACCAGTGACCCACAGCCACCTAGTCTGTCCGTCTCCTCTCGGGCCCTGCTTCTGTGTAGCCCGGACAGACCAACGACAGGGTTTCTGAAATGTTCCCATGGCATCTCCCCAGCTGGCAGGAGGAAACACATGCTCATAAGCTGGGGCACATTCCCATGTGGTCTGTGATGTGTTTGCAAGTTTTGCCATTCATCTGAAAGACTTACAATTTAGAGATTTGGGAATATTTTTCCAGCCTGCTTGTGCCTTCAGTCCTGGTGGCTATGGTGAGGCTGGGTCCCTGGGCCTGGTCACCACCCAGCTGCCCTCCTTCTTTCTTTTACCTGGCTGCTAGGATATGAGCAGCTTTTCTCTTCCATACCCTTTCACCATGCTGTTTTTGCCTTGGAGCCAGCTGACCATGAACTGAACTCATCAAAACTGTGAGCCAGTTGTGTGTGTCAGGTATTTTGTCCCAGATATGAGAGAGCTGGCTCATACACCCTACATGCCAATCTGCCTCCAGTGTGTATTTCTTGGGCTCAAATGACCCAGGTGAAGGGACCCATCAGGGGATCTACAACCCCATGGTTGTTGCCCTCAGTGATGGGAGCCGTGACAGACAAGAAGCTCCCCACAAAGCCACACTGACTCCTCCTTCTTGGGCCACACCTGGATTCCATGGCAGCCTTCTCTGTGTCTACATGTCATGTTTGAGCTCCCTGCAGGATGCCTGGATGTGGGTGTAAAAAGCCCAGCCTGCCACCTTTCTCTGGTGGCCTGGAAGCCATCTCAGAAGAAGCTTCCTGGGTGGAACAGCCCCCTGGTATGTTGGAGTCCTTGAGTGACCAACAGAGGATGCAGTACCCTGGTGACCTAGAACCTGTGAAGTGACAAGGTGAAGGCAGTCTAGAGCCAGTCACTGCACTCCTGGGGGGGTGTCCATCCCTCCCACAAAGCACGGCACCTGTGACTGTCCCTTCTGTACCTTTCAGCCTGGCTAGGAGCCCTTAACTTAAATACCTCTCCCTGTCTAGCAGGACACTGAGGATGTTCATGTCTTTGTTTAAAAAAATCTCTGTATGCACATGACTTATAGAAACTGCAATCAAAAATTGACCAAGTTTGGCCTCAGATTCCAGTGGGACTGTCAGGCTGTGCCCTGGTTGGGGGGGGGGCGCTGCTGCTTGTTCTCCCAGCTGCTCTGGGTCTGAGTTTCCCAAGGGGCTCAGACTGGACCACCAAGTCCATCCCTGGATCGTAGCTCCCTTCTCCATTGCCTGGATGGTGACTCTGTTTCCCTGGAAGCCTCTCGTAACCAGCTGCAGATGGAAGAGAGGCTGAGAAGGGTGGGCACCACCCAGGTCCCATCCTGGCAGCAGGCGAGACCAAGGTGTGGAGCCCAGGCTGTGGCAGCTCAGGATAATGCGGGACAGAGAAGTGGAGGAAGGGACAAGCAACAACAGTTCCTGGAATGAATGAAAGGTCAAAGTTATGGGACCTAGAGAAAGCCTGTGAATGGCCCCTACATGGGTGACACAGCCACTCCAGCGATCCCTGTCACTTTGAAAAGGTGGGGGCAGCATGGTCCTCACTGGCCATCCTGTTAAATCCATGCTGAGTGAAGTCCAAAGTCTGGCCTTTTTCTGCTTGTGCGAACTTTACAGAAATTCACCTGCAAAGCTGAAGGCAGCCTGCAGGGAGAAGGGGGCAGATGGGAGCTGCCATTTAATTAATTCTCAGGATGGATTAGGGACAACTGGGCAGCCTGGACCCGGCCCCTGGGAACCATCCGGAGGTCCTCAGGGCCCCTTGTTGGGTTCCCATGCCTGTGTGCCCTGGTCCTAGGTGGTTGGTCACAAAAACAGTGGTGCATGTGCTGGGCGGTAGGATGCCATGTGCTACACAGCACTGTGAGGATCACACTTTCTTCTCTGGTGAAATGCAGGGCATCTGCTGGAATCACCTGGGCTTGTGACCGTGTGGGTCCTGGCAGGTGTAGCACAGATATGTTTCAGACCGGAGCATCTCCCAGATGACAGACTCTTATTGATGAGCAACAAAACCCAATACCTTTTGACAATAAACCAAGACAGAATACATTATGTTCAGGTCAGAAACAGAGATCTCTTAATTACAGGTTTTTGTGCCATTAGAGATTGGGCAGTGGAGATGGGAGTGACCAGGGCATTCTGCGGATTTCTGGGTGAGGGGTGAGAGCAGCGGCAGGATTCTGGGAGGACACTTGGATCGTCTGGCTGGGAGGTGGTGACACTGTGTGCAGAGACTGAGTGGGACATTCTCCTGGCTGGGAGATAGGTGCATCCGTGGGCTGCAAGGTATCTGTGGCATGGAGACACACTTCCTGCTCTGTGGAAGGCAGATGCTCGGCATACATGGTGGGCTGGGTAAGGTGGTTGGACTTCCTGCTGGGTTGGCGGCAGATCTTCTGGTCACGGGAGGCCTGCTCACAGTGGGGACTGATCAGGGTGCTGTTGGTGTACCTCCCCTGAAAGGAAGAGGAGAGGGAGATCACCAAGATGCCAGTGGGAGTTAGGCCAGAGGCTGCAGGTGCCAGCTGAAGGGGATGAAGTCTGGGCCCATCGGGATGGGCAGTGTGGGCCTTCCTTGTCGATGCTGTGAATCAAATCCAACCACAATCAAGATGGAGTCACTTGGGTCAAGTACTAATAAAAATGAAAATTAAAGTAGATAAAGCTGAGAGTTTATGAAGAAGGGCAACTCATGGATGGTTGTTGGAGAAGCACAATTGCAAAAGTCTCTGCCAGGACCACAACTTTGAACCAAGGCCACCACAAAGCTTTCAAATCAGTGGGTTTACAAATACACAGATTCACAGCAACCAGTAGGCCCAGATGCTGAAGGCTCTTCCCTTTTTAAATCCCTTATACTGAAAAATACTGCTACAAAGACATCTATACATTAACTGTACAGCCAAGGCCACCTTTGTTATTGATCCTGTAATACCCTTTTATGAATCCTTGCAGCCAGGGAGTCTTGGTTCAAAATAACTACATAGTTGTTGTTTTGCCTTTCAAGTTCCCCTCTGCTTAGCCCTTTTAATAAGCCCGTGGTTTCTCCCGCTGTGCATGTTCCCACTGCCATGCTCTGCATCACCCCAATAAACTCATCATCACTGGAGAGTCTCTCATGGTTATTTAGTGTGGTATGTTTGGTGTCAGAAGTGGGATGTGAGAAGAGATCACCTGCAGAAGACATCAGTGACTCTGGGGACCAGGTGCAGTGCCCACCTTGACCCCTGTGTTCCCCCCTCTCTATGCTTACCTTTCTGCCCCAGTGCATCTTCTCTTAGGTGGGGCCCCTTTCATTTTGCCTGGGAGTTCCCATTGAATTTATTTGGGACCTATTTTGCATAAGGGTACCTTAATTAAAGAACCTTACCATTAGTCTTGGGACTATAACTTTTCTGTGAGCCTTTTCTGGTATAAGGATAGGTGTCTTTCTGGTTTCTAAGAACTCACATTCTGTCTGTAAGGACCGCAGGTCTTTTCTCGTGAATTCACTCTTGATTTTCCATGCTTGATTACATATTTCATTTTATCTGTACACTTAGTTTAAAAGTTTTGTTAATTCTCCTATTTTGATTTCATTTTTTATATGTATCTATAAGTAATTTGGCTCTTTTACTCCCTGCTTGTTTCTGAACTTTTTTCAAGAGCAGAAATGAACATCTAAATGCTGAAAATGGTATGGCCGCTTAAAAGCCAACAAGGCACTTGATCTCCAAGGAAACAAGGGACTCTGATTTCTAAAGAAAAAAATCTCCTTTGTAAGGACAAATAGGTCACAGATAGGCAAGAGTACTATTATGACATCTGCCAGTCTCAAAACAATTTCCATGCAACTAGGGAAAATTGGTCACAGGCTAGACAAACTAGGACAAAAGTCATCCAACAAACCACAAATGAATTTGAGTCAGGTGCACTCATCAGAGCAAAACAATGTGCTCAAACCATTAAAATTAATTGATGGGGCTTGAAGGATTTTCCTATGTTCTTGAAAGATTCACAAGAGACAAAATAGGATCCCAGAATTCCAAAGCATGCAAAAAACTTCCTTTTTGGGGACTCTAACTGGCTTTATTATGGTACCTTCCCATGCACACCTTTCCACTGATTGGCAAATTATACCACAGATCTACTCTTCACCCACAACTCTGGGGTTCAAAAATCTGAATAGACACTGGCATTGGCAGGCAATAGCTCCTGGCTGGGCAAGTGCTACAGATGGGGAATCTGTCCTCTGCCCTGTCTCCTCCCCCGTCCCAGTTCTGAGTTTGTCTGCTGTGTTCTCACCCTCTCCCACACATGGAAAGAGGACCAGGAAAAGTGCCAGAAGAAATCACATGGAGCACCTTGTGTCTCAGCGCCCCCTACTGTGGGGCTTCACCTTGAAACGTGCAAAAGGGAAACAGTAGCTCAGAAAGAGGAAGAGGAACTCTGGGATTCTCCTGGGGTTCACATTCCCAGGCAGGTGTCTCCATTCCTGATGTCCCCAACAGCCAAGGAGCCCAAGCTGCCTGTCCATCCTGATGCTGAAGAGGGCATCTGCTGCCAGGTGCAGGCGATGACCAGTGGGCCTGGATTGAATCTAGAGACAGGACCTTGAGAACTCCTGGTCATGTGGCTTTATTGGTGCACCTGGCTGTCCCTTCTGTCTGCCATGGTGTGGTCCAGCTTTCTTTATAACTGCAGGAGTTTCTTTTTATCCCCTTTTGTGAGATGGAAAAGGTAGAGCTCAGGTCAAGCAATCCAATGTGGCTGAGCCAGGTTCTGCTGTGGTCACCCTTGAAACTGCCACAGGGGCTCCTCTTCATTCACTGCAGTTGTTCCCAGAATAGATTCCTGTCCCTTCATGTACATCAGATAGGAAAAGCCTCCTTATGTCAGAAAGGACCATAAGTCTACTTGCAGGAGCATGTCTGACTGGGCATGCTCATCCATCCATTTATTCATTTGCCTATTCATTTGTCAAAAGACAGCTTTTGTTTATTTATTTATTTATTTATTTTTGGTACTGGGGATCGAACTCAGGACCCTGCGCTTACAAGGCAAGTGGGAGAACCACTGAGCCAAACTCCTGGCTCAACAGAGAGCTTTTATCCAGACACAAGACCACTGCTTCAGCAAAGCTTGTTCCTGTCAACACTCACACCCACATGGCTGCTGTATGTCTGTCTCCCGCCTCCACATAAGTGTGATGATAACTGTTGTTGAGAACAGCTTGACTTGGATAACAAAGACAGTGTTTGATTCTTGCCTTTCGCTTCATGAAGTCCAACCTGCCCCAGGGCATTTGTACTGGTTGTTTCTTCTCCTTGGAAGGAGTTCCTCTGATTTTCACTTCACTGACTTACTCTTACCAACTCGTTTTCAGTGTAAATGTCAGTGTCTTCTCTGGCCAGCCAGACATTTGCTGGCATATCAGCGACTTCCAATTCTCCGGACCATATGTGTTCTCCCCTGACATTCCCCAAAGAAAATGTAAGCCCATCATGATGGTGGAACTTTCTTCTGCTTCACTGTATGTCCTCAGCACCTGATGTGGAATAATCTTTGCTGAATTAATGGGGACAGTTAACCTCATGACTGTTTTCCTTTGTGAGTTCTTCCCACTGCTTTAATGCTTGCCTAGATCTCTATGCTGACATAACTTACTTGCATTTTATCGTACTTCTTAGCAGTAATACTTTTTACCTATTTAACATTTGAAACCACTTGGGATTTATTCTATTATGTCATGAAATGAAGCTTCAGTTTGTACTTTTTCCCAATAGCTTGTCAAATTTTACAAAATTGGGCCTGAGGATTTAGCTCAGTGGTTCCACAGCCTGCCCCGCAAGTGCACGCTCCTGAGTTTGATCCCCGGTACCAAAAAAAGTTTTTACAAAATCATTAAACAAGCAGTAAACATACATAAGTCCATCTGAGTATGCCTGCATTCCCAGTTTGATCGCCTTGGGCAAGTGCTGTAACTGCAAAGCATATTTATTCCAGGTGGTGCTTGGTTGATTTGGGGCTATTTTAATTGTTGGAGCTTAAGGTCTTGATGATATAGGATAAGGCAAAGTTTCCTTCACTATTTTTCCCTTTTCAAAATTCCTTAAAGGTTCTAGACTCTTTACTATTTTGAGTGAACTTTAGAATCATTTTGATCAAATTCCTTAAAATATTTCATTACAATTTTCACTAAAGTAGTATGATGCTCATGACTTGCTCTGGGAAAATATGACACTATGGTTCAGGCTTTTATATTTTCAAATCTTCACTTACAGCAATGAGTAAGGCTTTGTGATGTCTTTTCATCACAAGTGGGTATATTTCTGTTGCATAGGCATTTGGGTTTTTATTGTTTCTAGGAACAGAATGGAATCTGTTTTGCTTATTTCCAGATTTTCGGCATATTTACTCTCGAACATGTGCAATCATCCCAGGCCTAGTGCTTACCCCTCAAGAGCACGAGTGCAAGGGAGGGGGCTGGAGCTGCAGGAACATGCATGGAGATGGGTCTGGGACACCACACCACAGGGCCTGCCTCCAGTGGGCTGCAGAGGCACAGAGTCTGTGTAATTGCAAGGGGAGGGGGAGGTTCCTCTTTCCTGTCAGCCTGTCTACCAAATGCAGAGGTCTGAGCCAGCAAACAGTTATTTCTTACATCACTCAACCACTTCACAGTGAAGGGACATTTCCCAAAGTTAGCAGCAAGAATTTGACAGATGGCTTTTTCTTCCAGTGCTGGGAGCTCTGTTTCTGTATTTCCTGATTATTTCATAGAGGTGTGTGTGCTTGCGTGTGTGTGTGTGTGTGTGTGTGTGTGTGTGTGTGTAGGTGGGTGGGGTCAGAGGACTGCCAGCTGCCATGGCAAACCTATACCTGGGACCTGAGACTTTGGCTTGCAGGACAGTTAGGTTAGAATTCCTGGGCAATGGAGCGCCACCACTTGGCTTTATCACAGTGTCCCTTGGCCTAGTTCCTCCCACGTCAAGGTTAGAAGGAGAAGAATGCAGGTGCCCCTTGCTCCTGAATGCATTCTGTGGCCCATCTGTCACTACGCTGTGACTGCTACCCAGAACAACGGTTTCCCAGCAAATAACAGGTATGTTCAAAGTTCGGAAGTCAGCAAGTAGTATGAAAACCAAGATACAAATGTTCACAAGTGTTTTGTATGTAGCCCATTTGGGCAGAAAGATGTACTTTCTGGATATTTTCATAGATCTCACCCTGACAGTATGATGCTGGGGGCATTGCTTCCCCTGGGTCATTTCACGGCACAGTGATAATCCTGCATTCTGAAACCATCACTAAACATCAGAGGCTCAGTTTCCATGGCTGCGATATGCACTGTGGTGACCACCTTGTATAACAGAAGGGGTCCCTGGAGCTGAGCTGCTGGAGGCAGGCCCTGTGGTCTCCTGGCTACGTGGCTATGGGCAACTTACTCCACTTTGCAGACTCTAGCTTCCCTGCAACCATAGTTGTTGCTTTAATTAAAAGCACCCATTTGTGGGAAGCACTCAGAACAGAGTCTATATAAAAGGCAGCTGCAATCCCTCGGGGGCTTCCATGACCATGAATCACCCAAGATGTCCAGATCAGCCTTCCCTTGATTAACTTTAGGCCCCTTTCCTTCCAGACCCACCACACCCAAAATTCCTCAGGAAAACTGCAAGTCCATAAGTTGGCTTAACTGAGAAAGTGGAGTAGAAACCTGAACCTAAGATAAAGGAACAGGTTGATAGGAATCAAAGAATGCTTACATTATCCATCCTAAAATTAAAAAAAAAAACCAAAACCAAAACCAAAGCCTGGGCTCATACCTGTAATATGGACCAGCATCCTTCTGGGGTGTGGGCCACCTTTTCCTGACGTCTCCATCTCCCTCCAAGAGAAGCAGTTTCCGGCTTCCAGAAATAATATGCCTCTCTCCCTTGGGCCTGATCTCTATTCCTTTGAGTGTATTCCCTTTAATTTCTATCTAATAAACCTTTCCTGTGTCTCTTACTGATGAGTCTTGAAAATTATTATTTTTTGGGATGGCAGTCAGTGAACCTACAGATCAGGACCGTGTGAGTTAGGTTCCTTATTCAGCTCTGGGGACTGCCTTGGACCCTGTCTGGTGACATGGGGTAGCAGCTCCTATAAATTCTAGGCCAGGTTCATATGAACAGGCTCATTACCTGTGGAGCTTGTTTTCATGCCCAGGTCAGCTACCACCTGACACCAGGAGGAGGAGGAGGAGTTTGGAGAGCCCCCTGCCAGTCCTATGGGCAAGACTCTGAGCACAGCTTCAGGAAGAGGGGTGTGGGGCACACAGGTGACTTGCGGGGAGAGAGGGCCAGCAACACCTGTCCTGGGAAGGACACCTGGTTGATGGTGCTACCCTGTACCTGGGATCAAGTTGCTGGGGTGGTGAAGTTACCTAAGCTGGCCACCAGTGGGTTCCCATGAGATAGGATCCTCTGGTGCTCAGCCAGAGGGGCACCCCCGATGATGTAGCCCCAGGCTCATCCCAGCAAGTGGGAACCTAGCTGAGCTTGCCGAGTAGGCAAGGCTGGTGTCAGGGCCCTGTGTACTCTGCAGAGCTCTCTCAGGGCACAGTGCACAGGAGACACACCTTGGACTTGGGTGCCTGGCCAAAACCTTATCAGACACTCAGGAGGGCCTCTAGGACTACAGTAGGAATGGATGAGGTCAAATTAGATGGTGGCACAGGAGCCAGAAGGAAGGCCAGGTCTAAGTAGTATGAGCTTCCCTGGGTTCCAGAAAGAGCTCCATTGATTGAACATAGCCCTGGATGCTGGCCCTGACTATCTGGGTGCCCTTGGGAAACTTCCTGTCACCCTATGGGCCTCTGCATTGCCACCAGTGACACAGGGCTCCTCGCCATAGGATTGCAGGGTGAATCTGCCAAAACAGTAGTGGAGGGGGCCTGGCACAGCTGGGCAGCTGTTAGAGTTCTCTACAATCACTGGAAGCCTGCCTCCAAGCCTTTGTGACAGGGCTGCCCTCAGGTCCTGAGCCTCACCCTCTGAGCTTCTTTCCAGCATCCACTACCTGGTCTGCTGCTTTCCTCTTCTTGGGGGAAGGCATTTTCACACCTCTGCCCCTTGCTCTGTCCTCCCTCTCCAGTGGACACTGGATGTCACCCCAGTCCAGTGCATAGGACAGGAATGGAGTACAAGGGCCACTCAGGCTGTGATAATGGGAGCCCCACAAGAAGTAATGTGGAGAATGGGCATGCAGGCAAGCAGGGCAGGCCTGAGAACCCCATCAGAGAGAGACCAGAGCCCCCTGCTGGAGAAGCCACAGCCTCCACGCCAAGAAGCCCTACTGGAGTCCCTGGGCCTGGGTGCCTAGCTGCTTTTCCTGAGCAGCACCAGGGCATCCAGCCAACATGGACCTTCTAGATATTCCATGTGCCCAGCCACTGAGACGGAGTTGCCTGATTCAGGGAGCAAGGCACCAAACATCCTCCTGTCCCTAGCCCTGTTTGTGCAGAGGGCTGGGCTGTGGCCCAGGAGCATCTAGAGGTTTAGGGACTTGGGCCTGAGCAGGACGGGCCTGAGCAGGACAGTCCTGAGGCTGACCCAGCAGGGATCTGGGCAGTGGGGAAGAGGGAGTCAGGCTCAAATTCAAGTTCTGATTTCTCCCTCTGAGGCTCTGTCATGCAGACTCTCTGGGCTTCTGTCCCCTGGGTAAACTGGGAAAAAATAATTGGCTACTGAAGTTTGTGGGAGGATTACAAGGGAACACAGGGACAGTCCTGGGCTCTCAGCTGGCTCGAAGGAGGATGTGGTGATTACCAGCCCTCAGGGGCAGGACATTCCAAGGAAACAATCCTAATGATGTGGCTTCTCCCCATGGTTGCCAGGCAATGACACATCTGGTAAATGGGTCTGTGCTGGATAGCCTGGTCCACCTGTCTTCCTGGCCCAGCTCACCAGTCAAGGGTTGGCATGGGTGCCACATCAAGACACCATCTGGGAAGCTATGAGCTCCATGTCCCATATCCTGGGGGGGCCCCTCAGCATGTGCCTGGCTCAGCCCTGAGCCACATCCCAGAAACAAAGCAGGGGTCATGCTACCAATGGAGAGCTTTCCAATGTTCCACTCACCGTTCTGGGCTGACACCATGTCCGTGGCATTTGGTGGCAGCTTGGGTAGCCACAGTTGGAGGAGGAACCCAGATTTCCCTGAAACACAAATGTGGCACTCAGGAAGCAGCATAGCATAGACATGGCCAGGTTTCTGGCTGTCCACTGGCACCAAGAACCACAGTGCCACAGAGCCACGTGCCCTCCCAGGCTCAGGGCCCAGAGGTCCTGTCCCCAGAGTGACCATCAGGGTCACGGCCCCCACCCTAGGCCTTCTCACCTTTATGGTTCTGGCCTTCCTGCACCCGCAGCGGGGGACGATCACAGTGGGCCTTGTGTTTATAGGAGGAGGAGAGGAGGTGGGGGTGGCTGCTGAGAGGGAGTGTATGGTGGGGGAGGAGGAGGAAGCAATTTCTCCCCTTCTGGCTCCTAGAAGTGAAAAAGAGCTGTCTGAAGGCCCTGGGGAGCAGAGACATGGGGACCTTGACCTGGCACCTGCATGTGGGGTCAGCTAAGGTTTCGGGGTGACAGAAAGGACAGTAAGCAGCACCCACAGTGAGGGGAGGGCCCTGTGTGGAAGAACAGCCAAACTCCCCTGCTTCCCACATCTGGCTCTGCCCCGACTGCCCACAATCCCAGGGCAGAGTCTTGGTCTCCTGAGATCCCCCTGGCTGGCCAAAGACTGGCAAGGGGCTGTGCAGGGATCGGGGCACTGGCAGGTGACTGTCCCCTCCCCCTCGCCCTGGCCTTGCAGATGCCACCTCCCCAGGCCACAGTGCTGCAAGCACAGGTCCCAGGCAGCACCCTGTTTCCTGGTACCCCCTGCCGGGTCCCCTGGCCCAGCCACTTAGCACTTCCGGTCCCACTCAGCTGAGCCCCAGGCTGCCCCCGCCCCATCCCTGTGCTCTCCTGGGGAGAGCCTCGCAGCTCAGCCCCCAGACCTCTCCACCCTCAGCCCTGTGTCCACAAGGCTGGGCCCAGCCCAGCCCTGGCCCTGCAGGAGACAGAGATGAAGTTGAATCCAAGGGAGCCCAACACAGCCAGGGTGGACACAGAGCCAGCTCTCCTTTCCCAAAACCCTGAGTGTTCAGATCCCAGAAACACCTTTGGGGCAGAATAGCCCATCAGGGCAGTAGGGACGGTGACCGCTGAAGCAGGTCCCCAAGGTGCTCTGTCTGTGACAAAGGTCAGGACCAGCAGGTGTTGGGGCCTGGGGGTGCTGTCTGGGGATGTCACTGAGTCTCCTGTTATTCCCTCCTTGACCCTCTGTCCCCTCTCCTTCACACAGGTGGGTGGAAGATTTGGGCACAGGCTTCCCGGTTGCCTCATTTGATGGTTGCTACCCTGCATGGATCTGTGCCAGCATCAGGACACAAAGCAGGACTCACCATTTGTGGCCTGGGCGCGGGTGGTGGCTTGAGCTGGAACATAAAGAAACACAGCATGGGCTGAGAGTGTAAGGGTTGCTATGGTTTCACTGAGTTCCCCAAATGCTTGTGCGAAGACTTGTGCCTAGGATCAGGAGGTGCTAGAGCCTGGGGGTGCTGTCTGGGGACGTCATTGAGTCTCCTGTCCTCTCCTTGACCTCATGTCCCATTTCCTTTGCCCAGAGGGTGGGAGAACCTAGGCACAGACTGCCTGGTGCCCCTTTGGAAGGACAGCACAGTCCTGGGTGTGTGAAGACGTCTGGACTCAGACCTCCACTAACCGTTTCAGTCTCAGGTGGAGGTGGTGGTGGCTCCTGGCGGTGCTGGAATGGAAGACAGACACAGCCCGGGCTACTGGGGTGGGTGGGCTCTGCCTGAGCCCTGCAGCCTAGGGACCCTGGTCTGAAGCAGCAAGTAGGACACAGGTTTGGGTTGCGTATTGGGCACCCTGTCTCTGTGGCACTGTGCCCAGAAGCCCACCTGACCCACCCCTCCCTCTGTGGTGGGCCAAGGCACTGTCACCCCCAACCCACCCTGCACCACAGTGCACTCTGGCCTCTTCCTCCCTCTGGAACCTGGCTGTCCTCAGCCCTCCCTGCTGACCCTTGCCAAGTGCACCCTACCATGCCTGCTGGCTCCGTCCTGGCCAGAGCCAGGCACCTGTTCCGGGCTGGACATCAGCCCCTTCAGGCCTGCTCTCTACTCCCTCCTCCAGTTCTGGATGCCTCCTTCCACCTAGTTGCCCAGTGCTCCCATGCCCTGCACCCAGGCTCTGCTGTGCCCAGGCCCTGGCCGCACCCAGGCACTGGTGACATTTCCCTTGTGGCCAAGCAGAGGCTGCTCTGAGCTCCCCGTGGGTGGATGGGGCCGCTCCGTCCTCCTTCTGCCCAGCCCAGCTCAGGCCTCACACTCTGCTCAGTGACAGGGGTGGTGTACGGAGTGTGAGACTTGTAGGTAGGTCCCGTGGGATTCAAGGCACAGCTGCCCCAGCCAGTCCTCCCTGATCAGCACCACCCTGCATCTGGGCCATCGGTTACTCCATGGGTACCCTGTCCCCTTCCCCACACAGTGGCTCCTGGATATGTGTCCCTCCTAGGGCCTGCAGACTTTCTGATGAGGGCCCCTGGAGTGGTCTCTCTTCTGGAAACGAGGCCTAAGGGAGCCTGCCTAGAACTAGGGTGTGACCCTGAGTCACAGATAACCTTGGAGCAGATTGAGATGGTCCACAGCTGGATCACAGGCTGCCACAGGTCCCTGTCCCTTGGCAGGAAGGTGTGTGCAGTGCCAGATAGCAGAAACCCTTACCTTCCTCCACCACAGTCCCCAGCAACAGCACAGCAGCAGTGGGATCAGCAACAGGCTGGCAGGAATTTCAGGTAGGGCTTGATTTGGGACCCTCCTCCTGACACAGGGTGACTCTGTGGAAAAGGATGAGGCCAATAGCATGAAGGGCTGGCACTGGGCATGGCTAGGGGGCTTCTTCTGAGTGCCCACCTGGCTTCCCATCTTCCCCTCCTCCTCCACACAGTGCCAGGCATGAGGGACATCACGGAGCAGGGGCCGGCCCTGACCCTCAGGCTGCAGGCTGCAACCTCTGCCCCACTCAGAGCTCTGCACTTAGCCCAGACAAGGAGGCCCAGGAGCCCCTGTGTGACCCCAGCCTCACTGCTCGCCTCGGGGACAGCACAGCTTGTCCTGAGGACACAAAGAGCTACAGTGCCCATGTTGGGGAGGCCAGGCTGCTGGGGGATCCCAGGGAGACAGGAAACTGGGGGCCCTCAGGCCTTGCTGCCCCCACCTCCCAGTTCTGGATCATGGGCTCACCTCACCCTCCCCGAG
>NW_028258154.1:0-132128 GCF_053883595.1 Heterocephalus glaber | reverse complement strand
GGGCAGCGAGAAAGGCCGGAGCACCTGCAGCTGGCCCATGGAGGTGGCGCCCAGCAAAGATGCAGACTCCTGGACCACAACTCCCAGGGTCCTCCCTGGACTCCCGCCCCCCCCCCCCCCCCCCCCCGCGCCTGCGTGCGCCCTGACCGCGTTAGCGGGGAGCCGTCTGTCCGTGGGAGCACGGGACCTTTTGCCAGCGTCTCCGAGCTGAGAGCCGCGCTGGCTGCGGGCAGCTGCGACGTGGGCGGAAACGGAGGGGGAGCTGAGCCTGGCGGGTGAGTAGGAGCCGCACGGGGCGCCAGCTTGCTTCTCTGTGCCTCAGCGGTGTCATCTCCTAGGTCGGTGGTGCGGGAGCGCGGGAGTCCCGGTGCGGGAGGCGGGTCGCCCCCGCTGTTGCCCAGCTGCTCCATAGCGGCCCGGGTCCTGTCCCCGTTGGGCGGGAGAGATATCCTACCCGGCCTGGCCCGGCCTGCGAGGACCGAGCGGTCTGTGCTGCAGGTGGCCTGGGCAGGCGGCCGCCCCCTCCTCTCGGGCCCCGCGGGCGGGGGTGGCGCAGGAGCCCGAGACCCGGGCCAGGCGCCTGCCGGGGCCTGTGGCCGGGGGCCGGGGCGGGGGTGACCGGGGCCGGGGGCGGGGGGTGGGGGGTCACTCGGGCTTCCGCCGCCGCCGCGACTGCGTTGCTAGATTTTTTTTTTTTTTTTCTCTGATATCCCGGGACACTTCCAAAGGCACTTTGGGTTAGTTTGATAGTTTCCGTGTGCTACCTGATTGTTTAGAGCATTGGTGTCCATATTTGTAAATGAGATTGTACAGTTCTTTTTCCTCCCGTTTTTTTGTGAGCTCCTAATTAGAATTATGCTCTCCTTGGTGATTAAATCGGGAAACTTGTCATCGTTTTCTGCACTGTGGAACAGAAGAAGAATGTGCTTCTGGAAGTTTGGCAGAACCTGAGTGCAGACTGCTGGTGTTTTGTCTCGTTTCTGTCTTGCAGTGCCGAGGATTGAGTCCAGAGCCTAGGCCAAGTTAGGCAAGTTTTCTAGCACTGAGTTGCACCCCCTGCCCTGCTGCTGTTTGTGGAAAGTTAAGTGCCGTGTAGCTTTTTTCCATGACCATTGATGATTTTCAGATTTTCTATCTCTTCAAAGTCAGTTTGGTACTTTTGGTTGTCCTAGAAGCCATTCATGTCATTGAATTTTAACCTAGGGTAGCACAGTGCTCTGTATAGTTCGTTGGAGGAAAAGAAACTCATACATCTGTGATGTTACCTTTTTCAACACTAGTGTTTATTGGCCAGACGTGCTTAGTGATGGCTTATTTTATTAATGTTTTGGAAGAACCAGCTTTGGGAGTTGTTGGTGAGTGCTGCTGATTTTTATCCTTCTACATCAGTCATTTCTGTTCTTACTATTTATCTTTCTGCTTCATTTAAATGTACTTTGTTCAAGCTCTAGCCTCCCGAAAATCAAAAACTTGAATCATTTGTTTAACCAGCTGATCCTCCCCCTGAAACAGGCAAGGTGTTGGAATTCATTTTGTTGGGCTCACATGTTTTTTTGCCCTCCAGTAGCGGGGATTGAACTCAGGACCTTGCGCTTGGGAGGGAGGCAGCTGCACCACTGAGCTAATTCCCTGGCCCGAGTTGGTTGTGTTTCATCCTTGCTCCGTCAAATCTGACTCAAGGTCCTGCCGTGGTATCTCTCCCTGGGGTCCATGTGTATAACTCCAGAGAATGTCCTTCAGAATCGTGACCGTAAAGCCCATTGGAGGAGAACCAGCTTGAGGGAAGTAGAGAGTCCTGGGGTGTTTTGTGGGTTGGTTGGTTGGTTTGTATTTGGTACCGGCGATCGAACTCGGGGCCTTGAGCTTGCAAGGCAAGCGACGGAGCCACTGAGCTAAATCCCCAGTCCTGGAGAATCCTGGGTTTTTTCGTGACCTTGAGTTTTGGGTGTCTTGGATGCAGGCTAGAGATGGTGTTGGACATGGTATAGAGTGAGAGGAGAGGCTTAGGCTGGGAGATCAATTCCTGGTTTTCCTGCAGTTTACCTAGGGGCACACAGGTAGGTTTGTATGTAGGTATGTATGTAAGAACAGTCCTGCCATAGGAATCCTAAGCTCCTTGGAGCGGGCAGGGGGAAGCTTAGTCAAGTTCTCAAAGTCAGAATCACTTGAGGTGCCTGCGAAACATTGTAGATTGGTGGGACCCACCTTCCCAGTTTGTTGTTGTTGTGTGCTTGTTTGTTTTGGTACTGGCAATGGAACTCAGGACCTTCTGCTTGTGAGGTAAGCAGCCGAACCACTGAGGTAGATCCCTGGCCCCCTTCAGAGCTTTGAATACGGTAAAACCAAGTAGACCTAGAGGTGTAGCTCAGTGGTACAGTTCTGACCTAGCAAATGTGAGGTCCTGGGTTCCTTTCCCAGTGCCACCAAAAGAAAGAAACAACAAAGCAAAAACAAAATAGCCTTGGTAGGTAGGAGAACGTGCAGTTTTATCAAGTTCCTACGTGATGCTGAAGCTACTGGTCCCAGTACCTCACTTTGAAATAATTGTTTTTCAATATTTGGAATGTAACCCAGGGTCTCTGCACCGAGCTCCAGCCCCAGCCTATGTGTATATGGAGAGAGAGAGAGAGAGAGGAGAGAGAGAGAGAGAGAGAGAGAGAGAGAGAGAGAGAGAGAGAGAGACCTTGTATCCAAATGTATATATGCATGTACATATATATACATAGTATATATACATGCATATATATGCAGATGTATCGCAAGCCGGGGTGTTCCGCAGTCACTGAGTTGCCCCAGCTGAGCTGAAGTTGAGATCCTCCTGCCTCAGCTTCCCCAAGCACTGAGATGACAGGAGTGACCCACCGTTTCCACCCTTGAAGAACGCTGGTGTGCAATGCCAAGAAGGGGAGAGGCTGTCCAGGTCTTTCGTGGAAACACTCCTCCATCATCCAGGAGTGGAAGACGAGTCCTTGAGGAGACAGAGGAGGCAGCGAGAAAGGCCGGAGCACCTGCAGCTGGCCCATGGAGGTGGCGCCCAGCAAAGATGCAGACTCCTGGACCACAACTCCCAGGGCTCCTCTCCTGGACTCCCGCCCCCCCCGCCCCCCCCCCCCCCGCGCCTGCGTGCGCCCTGACCGCGTTAGCGGGGAGCCGTCTGTCCGTGGGAGCACGGGACCTTTTGCCCAGCGTCTCCGAGCTGAGAGCCGCGCTGGCTGCGGGCAGCTGCGACGTGGGCGGAAACGGAGGGGGAGCTGAGCCTGGCGGGTGAGTAGGAGCCGCACGGGGCGCCAGCTTGCTTCTCTGTGCCTCAGCGGTGTCATCTCCTAGGTCGGTGGTGCGAGCGCGGGAGTCCCGGTGCGGGGAGGCGGGTCGCCCCCGCTGTTGCCCAGCTGCTCCATAGCGGCCCGGGTCCTGTCCCCGTTGGGCGGGAGAGATATCCTACCCGGCCTGGCCCGGCCTGCGAGCCGAGCGGTCTGTGCTGCAGGTGGCCTGGGCAGGCGGCCGCCCCCTCCTCTCGGGCCCCCGCGGGCGGGGGTGGCGCAGGAGCCCGAGACCCGGGGCCAGGCGCCTGCCGGGGCCTGTGGCCGGGGCCGGGGCGGGGGGTGACCGGGGCCGGGGGCGGGGTGGGGGGGTCACTCGGGCTTCCGCCGCCGCCGCGACTGCGTTGCTAGATTTTTTTTTTTTTTTTCTCTGCTATCCCGGGACACTTCCAAAGGCACTTTGGGTTAGTTTGATAGTTTCCGTGTGCTACCTGATTGTTTAGAGCATTGGTGTCCATATTTGTAAATGAGATTGTACAGTTCTTTTTCCTCCCGTCTTTTTTGTGAGCTCCTAATTAGAATTATGCTCTCCTTGGTGATTAAATCGGGAAACTTGTCATCGTTTTCTGCACTGTGGAACAGAAGAAGAATGTGCTTCTGGAAGTTTGGCAGAACCTGAGTGCAGACTGCTGGTGTTTTGTCTCGTTTCTGTCTTGCAGTGCCGAGGATTGAGTCCAGAGCCTAGGCCAAGTTAGGCAAGTTTTCTAGCACTGAGTTGCACCCCCTGCCCTGCTGCTGTTTGTGGAAAGTTAAGTGCCGTGTAGCTTTTTTCCATGACCATTGATGATTTTCAGATTTTCTATCTCTTCAAAGTCAGTTTGGTACTTTTGGTTGTCCTAGAAAGCCATTCATGTCATTGAATTTTAACCTAGGGTAGCACAGTGCTCTGTATAGTTCGTTGGAGGAAAAGAAACTCATACATCTGTGATGTTACCTTTTTCAACACTAGTGTTTATTGGCCAGACGTGCTTAGTGATGGCTTATTTTATTAATGTTTTGGAAGAACCAGCTTTGGGAGTTGTTGGTGAGTGCTGCTGATTTTTATCCTTCTACATCAGTCATTTCTGTTCTTACTATTTATCTTTCTGCTTCATTTAAATGTACTTTGTTCAAGCTCTAGCCTCCCGAAAATCAAAAACTTGAATCATTTGTTTAACCAGCTGATCCTCCCCCTGAAACAGGCAAGGTGTTGGAATTCATTTTGTTGGGCTCACATGTTTTTTTGCCCTCCAGTAGCGGGGATTGAACTCAGGACCTTGCGCTTGGGAGGGAGGCAGCTGCACACTGAGCTAATTCCCTGGCCCGAGTTGGTTGTGTTTCATCCTTGCTCCCGTCAAATCTGACTCAAGGTCCTGCCGTGTATCTCTCCCTGGGGTCCATGTGTATAACTCCAGAGAAGTCCTTCAAATCGTGACCGTAAAGCCCATTGGAGGAGAACCAGCTGAGGGAAGTAGAGAGTCCTGGGGGTTTTTGTGGGTTGGTTGGTTGGTTTGTATTTGGTACCCGCGATCGAACTCGGGCCTTGAGCTTGCAAGGCAAGCGACGGAGCCACTGAGCTAAATCCCCAGTCCTGGAGAATCCTGGGTTTTTCGTGACCTTGAGTTTTGGGTGTCTTGGATGCAGGCTAGAGATGGTGTTGGACATGGGTATAGAGTGAGAGGAGAGGCTTAGGCTGGGAGATCAATTCCTGGTTTTCCTGCAGTTTACCTAGGGGCACACAGGTAGGTTTGTATGTAGGTATGTATGTAAGAACAGTCCTGCCATAGGAATCCTAAGCTCCTTGGAGCGGGCAGGGGGAAGCTTAGTCAAGTTCTCAAAGTCAGAATCACTTGAGGTGCCTGCGAAACATTGTAGATTGGTGGGACCCACCTTCCCAGTTTGTTGTTGTTGTGTGCTTGTTTGTTTTGGTACTGGCAATGGAACTCAGGACCTTCTGCTTGTGAGGTAAGCAGCCGAACCACTGAGGTAGATCCCTGGCCCCCTTCAGAGCTTTGAATACGGTAAAACCAAGTAGACCTAGAGGTGTAGCTCAGTGGTACAGTTCTGACCTAGCAAATGTGAGGTCCTGGGTTCCTTTCCCAGTGCCACCAAAAGAAAGAAACAACAAAGCAAAAACAAAATAGCCTTGGTAGGTAGGAGAACGTGCAGTTTTATCAAGTTCCTACGTGATGCTGAAGCTACTGGTCCCAGTACCTCACTTTGAAATAATTGTTTTTCAATATTTGGAATGTAACCCAGGGTCTCTGCACCGAGCTCCAGCCCCAGCCTATGTGTATATGGAGAGAGAGAGAGAGAGAGAGAGAGAGAGAGAGAGAGAGAGAGAGAGAGAGACCTTGTATCCAAATGTATATATGCATGTACATATATATACATAGTATATATACATGCATATATATGCAGATGTATCGCAAGCCGGGGTGTTCCGCAGTCACTGAGTTGCCCCAGCTGAGCTGAAGTTGAGATCCTCCTGCCTCAGCTTCCCCAAGCACTGAGATGACAGGAGTGACCCACCGTTTCCACCCTTGAAGAACGCTGGTGTGCAATGCCAAGAAGGGGAGAGGCTGTCCAGGTCTTTCGTGGAAACACTCCTCCATCATCCAGGAGTGGAAGACGAGTCCTTGAGGAGACAGAGGAGGCAGCGAGAAAGGCCGGAGCACCTGCAGCTGGCCCATGGAGGTGGCGCCCAGCAAAGATGCAGACTCCTGGACCACAACTCCCAGGGCTCCTCTCCTGGACTCCCGCCCCCCCGCCCCCCCCCCCGCGCCTGCGTGCGCCCTGACCGCGTTAGCGGGAGCCGTCTGTCCGTGGGAGCACGGGACCTTTTGCCCAGCGTCTCCGAGCTGAGAGCCGCGCTGGCTGCGGGCAGCTGCGACGTGGGCGGAAACGGAGGGGGAGCTGAGCCTGGCGGGTGAGTAGGAGCCGCACGGGGCGCCAGCTTGCTTCTCTGTGCCTCAGCGGTGTCATCTCCTAGGTCGGTGGTGCGAGCGCGGGAGTCCCGGTGCGGGGAGGCGGGTCGCCCCCGCTGTTGCCCAGCTGCTCCATAGCGGCCCGGGTCCTGTCCCCGTTGGGCGGGAGAGATATCCTACCCGGCCTGGCCCGGCCTGCGAGCCGAGCGGTCTGTGCTGCAGGTGGCCTGGGCAGGCGGCCGCCCCCTCCTCTCGGGCCCCCGCGGGCGGGGGTGGCGCAGGAGCCCGAGACCCGGGGCCAGGCGCCTGCCGGGGCCTGTGGCCGGGGCCGGGGCCGGGGGTGACCGGGGCCGGGGGCGGGGTGGGGGGGTCACTCGGGCTTCCGCCGCCGCCGCGACTGCGTTGCTAGATTTTTTTTTTTTTTTTCTCTGCTATCCCGGGACACTTCCAAAGGCACTTTGGGTTAGTTTGATAGTTTCCGTGTGCTACCTGATTGTTTAGAGCATTGGTGTCCATATTTGTAAATGAGATTGTACAGTTCTTTTTCCTCCCGTCTTTTTTGTGAGCTCCTAATTAGAATTATGCTCTCCTTGGTGATTAAATCGGGAAACTTGTCATCGTTTTCTGCACTGTGGAACAGAAGAAGAATGTGCTTCTGGAAGTTTGGCAGAACCTGAGTGCAGACTGCTGGTGTTTTGTCTCGTTTCTGTCTTGCAGTGCCGAGGATTGAGTCCAGAGCCTAGGCCAAGTTAGGCAAGTTTTCTAGCACTGAGTTGCACCCCCTGCCCTGCTGCTGTTTGTGGAAAGTTAAGTGCCGTGTAGCTTTTTTCCATGACCATTGATGATTTTCAGATTTTCTATCTCTTCAAAGTCAGTTTGGTACTTTTGGTTGTCCTAGAAAGCCATTCATGTCATTGAATTTTAACCTAGGGTAGCACAGTGCTCTGTATAGTTCGTTGGAGGAAAAGAAACTCATACATCTGTGATGTTACCTTTTTCAACACTAGTGTTTATTGGCCAGACGTGCTTAGTGATGGCTTATTTTATTAATGTTTTGGAAGAACCAGCTTTGGGAGTTGTTGGTGAGTGCTGCTGATTTTTATCCTTCTACATCAGTCATTTCTGTTCTTACTATTTATCTTTCTGCTTCATTTAAATGTACTTTGTTCAAGCTCTAGCCTCCCGAAAATCAAAAACTTGAATCATTTGTTTAACCAGCTGATCCTCCCCCTGAAACAGGCAAGGTGTTGGAATTCATTTTGTTGGGCTCACATGTTTTTTTGCCCTCCAGTAGCGGGGATTGAACTCAGGACCTTGCGCTTGGGAGGGAGGCAGCTGCACCACTGAGCTAATTCCCTGGCCCGAGTTGGTTGTGTTTCATCCTTGCTCCGTCAAATCTGACTCAAGGTCCTGCCGTGGTATCTCTCCCTGGGGTCCATGTGTATAACTCCAGAGAATGTCCTTCAGAATCGTGACCGTAAAGCCCATTGGAGGAGAACCAGCTTGAGGGAAGTAGAGAGTCCTGGGGTGTTTTGTGGTTGGTTGGTTGGTTTGTATTTGGTACCGGCGATCGAACTCGGGGCCTTGAGCTTGCAAGGCAAGCGACGGAGCCACTGAGCTAAATCCCCAGTCCTGGAGAATCCTGGGTTTTTTCGTGACCTTGAGTTTTGGGTGTCTTGGATGCAGGCTAGAGATGGTGTTGGACATGGTATAGAGTGAGAGGAGAGGCTTAGGCTGGGAGATCAATTCCTGGTTTTCCTGCAGTTTACCTAGGGGCACACAGGTAGGTTTGTATGTAGGTATGTATGTAAGAACAGTCCTGCCATAGGAATCCTAAGCTCCTTGGAGCGGGCAGGGGGAAGCTTAGTCAAGTTCTCAAAGTCAGAATCACTTGAGGTGCCTGCGAAACATTGTAGATTGGTGGGACCCACCTTCCCAGTTTGTTGTTGTTGTGTGCTTGTTTGTTTTGGTACTGGCAATGGAACTCAGGACCTTCTGCTTGTGAGGTAAGCAGCCGAACCACTGAGGTAGATCCCTGGCCCCCTTCAGAGCTTTGAATACGGTAAAACCAAGTAGACCTAGAGGTGTAGCTCAGTGGTACAGTTCTGACCTAGCAAATGTGAGGTCCTGGGTTCCTTTCCCAGTGCCACCAAAAGAAAGAAACAACAAAGCAAAAACAAAATAGCCTTGGTAGGTAGGAGAACGTGCAGTTTTATCAAGTTCCTACGTGATGCTGAAGCTACTGGTCCCAGTACCTCACTTTGAAATAATTGTTTTTCAATATTTGGAATGTAACCCAGGGTCTCTGCACCGAGCTCCAGCCCCAGCCTATGTGTATATGGAGAGAGAGAGAGAAAGAAGAGAGAGAGAGAGAGAGAGAGAGAGAGAGAGAGAGAGAGAGAGAGACCTTGTATCCAAATGTATATATGCATGTACATATATATACATAGTATATATACATGCATATATATGCAGATGTATCGCAAGCCGGGGTGTTCCGCAGTCACTGAGTTGCCCCAGCTGAGCTGAAGTTGAGATCCTCCTGCCTCAGCTTCCCCAAGCACTGAGATGACAGGAGTGACCCACCGTTTCCACCCTTGAAGAACGCTGGTGTGCAATGCCAAGAAGGGGAGAGGCTGTCCAGGTCTTTCGTGGAAACACTCCTCCATCATCCAGGAGTGGAAGACGAGTCCTTGAGGAGACAGAGGAGGCAGCGAGAAAGGCCGGAGCACCTGCAGCTGGCCCATGGAGGTGGCGCCCAGCAAAGATGCAGACTCCTGGACCACAACTCCCAGGGCTCCTCTCCTGGACTCCCGCCCCCCCGCCGCCCCCCCCGCGCCTGCGTGCGCCCTGACCGCGTTAGCGGGGAGCCGTCTGTCCGTGGGAGCACGGGACCTTTTGCCCAGCGTCTCCGAGCTGAGAGCCGCGCTGGCTGCGGGCAGCTGCGACGTGGGCGGAAACGGAGGGGGAGCTGAGCCTGGCGGGTGAGTAGGAGCCGCACGGGGCGCCAGCTTGCTTCTCTGTGCCTCAGCGGTGTCATCTCCTAGGTCGGTGGTGCGAGCGCGGGAGTCCCGGTGCGGGGAGGCGGGTCGCCCCCGCTGTTGCCCAGCTGCTCCATAGCGGCCCGGGTCCTGTCCCCGTTGGGCGGGAGAGATATCCTACCCGGCCTGGCCCGGCCTGCGAGCCGAGCGGTCTGTGCTGCAGGTGGCCTGGGCAGGCGGCCGCCCCCTCCTCTCGGGCCCCCGCGGGCGGGGGTGGCGCAGGAGCCCGAGACCCGGGGCCAGGCGCCTGCCGGGGCCTGTGGCCGGGGCCGGGGCCGGGGGTGACCGGGGCCGGGGGCGGGGTGGGGGGGTCACTCGGGCTTCCGCCGCCGCCGCGACTGCGTTGCTAGATTTTTTTTTTTTTTTTTTCTCTGCTATCCCGGGACACTTCCAAAGGCACTTTGGGTTAGTTTGATAGTTTCCGTGTGCTACCTGATTGTTTAGAGCATTGGTGTCCATATTTGTAAATGAGATTGTACAGTTCTTTTTCCTCCCGTCTTTTTTGTGAGCTCCTAATTAGAATTATGCTCTCCTTGGTGATTAAATCGGGAAAC
This sequence comes from Heterocephalus glaber, assembly GCF_053883595.1. Lineage (NCBI taxonomy): Eukaryota > Metazoa > Chordata > Mammalia > Rodentia > Bathyergidae > Heterocephalus > Heterocephalus glaber. The sequence goes on along the minus strand of NW_028258154.1, from coordinate 122,307 downwards.
TTGTCATCGTTTTCTGCACTGTGGAACAGAAGAAGAATGTGCTTCTGGAAGTTTGGCAGAACCTGAGTGCAGACTGCTGGTGTTTTGTCTCGTTTCTGTCTTGCAGTGCCGAGGATTGAGTCCAGAGCCTAGGCCAAGTTAGGCAAGTTTTCTAGCACTGAGTTGCACCCCCTGCCCTGCTGCTGTTTGTGGAAAGTTAAGTGCCGTGTAGCTTTTTTCCATGACCATTGATGATTTTCAGATTTTCTATCTCTTCAAAGTCAGTTTGGTACTTTTGGTTGTCCTAGAAAGCCATTCATGTCATTGAATTTTAACCTAGGGTAGCACAGTGCTCTGTATAGTTCGTTGGAGGAAAAGAAACTCATACATCTGTGATGTTACCTTTTTCAACACTAGTGTTTATTGGCCAGACGTGCTTAGTGATGGCTTATTTTATTAATGTTTTGGAAGAACCAGCTTTGGGAGTTGTTGGTGAGTGCTGCTGATTTTTATCCTTCTACATCAGTCATTTCTGTTCTTACTATTTATCTTTCTGCTTCATTTAAATGTACTTTGTTCAAGCTCTAGCCTCCCGAAAATCAAAAACTTGAATCATTTGTTTAACCAGCTGATCCTCCCCCTGAAACAGGCAAGGTGTTGGAATTCATTTTGTTGGGCTCACATGTTTTTTTGCCCTCCAGTAGCGGGGATTGAACTCAGGACCTTGCGCTTGGGAGGGAGGCAGCTGCACCACTGAGCTAATTCCCTGGCCCGAGTTGGTTGTGTTTCATCCTTGCTCCGTCAAATCTGACTCAAGGTCCTGCCGTGGTATCTCTCCCTGGGGTCCATGTGTATAACTCCAGAGAATGTCCTTCAGAATCGTGACCGTAAAGCCCATTGGAGGAGAACCAGCTTGAGGGAAGTAGAGAGTCCTGGGGTGTTTTGTGGGTTGGTTGGTTGGTTTGTATTTGGTACCGGCGATCGAACTCGGGGCCTTGAGCTTGCAAGGCAAGCGACGGAGCCACTGAGCTAAATCCCCAGTCCTGGAGAATCCTGGGTTTTTTCGTGACCTTGAGTTTTGGGTGTCTTGGATGCAGGCTAGAGATGGTGTTGGACATGGTATAGAGTGAGAGGAGAGGCTTAGGCTGGGAGATCAATTCCTGGTTTTCCTGCAGTTTACCTAGGGGCACACAGGTAGGTTTGTATGTAGGTATGTATGTAAGAACAGTCCTGCCATAGGAATCCTAAGCTCCTTGGAGCGGGCAGGGGGAAGCTTAGTCAAGTTCTCAAAGTCAGAATCACTTGAGGTGCCTGCGAAACATTGTAGATTGGTGGGACCCACCTTCCCAGTTTGTTGTTGTTGTGTGCTTGTTTGTTTTGGTACTGGCAATGGAACTCAGGACCTTCTGCTTGTGAGGTAAGCAGCCGAACCACTGAGGTAGATCCCTGGCCCCCTTCAGAGCTTTGAATACGGTAAAACCAAGTAGACCTAGAGGTGTAGCTCAGTGGTACAGTTCTGACCTAGCAAATGTGAGGTCCTGGGTTCCTTTCCCAGTGCCACCAAAAGAAAGAAACAACAAAGCAAAAACAAAATAGCCTTGGTAGGTAGGAGAACGTGCAGTTTTATCAAGTTCCTACGTGATGCTGAAGCTACTGGTCCCAGTACCTCACTTTGAAATAATTGTTTTTCAATATTTGGAATGTAACCCAGGGTCTCTGCACCGAGCTCCAGCCCCAGCCTATGTGTATATGGAGAGAGAGAGAGAGAGAGAGAGAGAGAGAGAGAGAGAGAGAGAGAGAGAGAGAGAGAGAGAGAGAGAGACCTTGTATCCAAATGTATATATGCATGTACATATATATACATAGTATATATACATGCATATATATGCAGATGTATCGCAAGCCGGGGTGTTCCGCAGTCACTGAGTTGCCCCAGCTGAGCTGAAGTTGAGATCCTCCTGCCTCAGCTTCCCCAAGCACTGAGATGACAGGAGTGACCCACCGTTTCCACCCTTGAAGAACGCTGGTGTGCAATGCCAAGAAGGGGAGAGGCTGTCCAGGTCTTTCGTGGAAACACTCCTCCATCATCCAGGAGTGGAAGACGAGTCCTTGAGGAGACAGAGGAGGCAGCGAGAAAGGCCGGAGCACCTGCAGCTGGCCCATGGAGGTGGCGCCCAGCAAAGATGCAGACTTCTGGACCACAACTCCCAGGGCTCCTCTCCTGGACTCCCGCCCCCCCGCCCCCCCCCCCGCGCCTGCGTGCGCCCTGACCGCGTTAGCGGGGAGCCGTCTGTCCGTGGGAGCACGGGACCTTTTGCCCAGCGTCTCCGAGCTGAGAGCCGCGCTGGCTGCGGGCAGCTGCGACGTGGGCGGAAACGGAGGGGGAGCTGAGCCTGGCGGGTGAGTAGGAGCCGCACGGGGCGCCAGCTTGCTTCTCTGTGCCTCAGCGGTGTCATCTCCTAGGTCGGTGGTGCGAGCGCGGGAGTCCCGGTGCGGGGAGGCGGGTCGCCCCCGCTGTTGCCCAGCTGCTCCATAGCGGCCCGGGTCCTGTCCCCGTTGGGCGGGAGAGATATCCTACCCGGCCTGGCCCGGCCTGCGAGCCGAGCGGTCTGTGCTGCAGGTGGCCTGGGCAGGCGGCCGCCCCCTCCTCTCGGGCCCCCGCGGGCGGGGGTGGCGCAGGAGCCCGAGACCCGGGGCCAGGCGCCTGCCGGGGCCTGTGGCCGGGGCCGGGGCCGGGGGTGACCGGGGCCGGGGGCGGGGTGGGGGGGTCACTCGGGCTTCCGCCGCCGCCGCGACTGCGTTGCTAGATTTTTTTTTTTTTTTTTTCTCTGCTATCCCGGGACACTTCCAAAGGCACTTTGGGTTAGTTTGATAGTTTCCGTGTGCTACCTGATTGTTTAGAGCATTGGTGTCCATATTTGTAAATGAGATTGTACAGTTCTTTTTCCTCCCGTCTTTTTTGTGAGCTCCTAATTAGAATTATGCTCTCCTTGGTGATTAAATCGGGAAACTTGTCATCGTTTTCTGCACTGTGGAACAGAAGAAGAATGTGCTTCTGGAAGTTTGGCAGAACCTGAGTGCAGACTGCTGGTGTTTTGTCTCGTTTCTGTCTTGCAGTGCCGAGGATTGAGTCCAGAGCCTAGGCCAAGTTAGGCAAGTTTTCTAGCACTGAGTTGCACCCCCTGCCCTGCTGCTGTTTGTGGAAAGTTAAGTGCCGTGTAGCTTTTTTCCATGACCATTGATGATTTTCAGATTTTCTATCTCTTCAAAGTCAGTTTGGTACTTTTGGTTGTCCTAGAAAGCCATTCATGTCATTGAATTTTAACCTAGGGTAGCACAGTGCTCTGTATAGTTCGTTGGAGGAAAAGAAACTCATACATCTGTGATGTTACCTTTTTCAACACTAGTGTTTATTGGCCAGACGTGCTTAGTGATGGCTTATTTTATTAATGTTTTGGAAGAACCAGCTTTGGGAGTTGTTGGTGAGTGCTGCTGATTTTTATCCTTCTACATCAGTCATTTCTGTTCTTACTATTTATCTTTCTGCTTCATTTAAATGTACTTTGTTCAAGCTCTAGCCTCCCGAAAATCAAAAACTTGAATCATTTGTTTAACCAGCTGATCCTCCCCCTGAAACAGGCAAGGTGTTGGAATTCATTTTGTTGGGCTCACATGTTTTTTTGCCCTCCAGTAGCGGGGATTGAACTCAGGACCTTGCGCTTGGGAGGGAGGCAGCTGCACCACTGAGCTAATTCCCTGGCCCGAGTTGGTTGTGTTTCATCCTTGCTCCGTCAAATCTGACTCAAGGTCCTGCCGTGGTATCTCTCCCTGGGGTCCATGTGTATAACTCCAGAGAATGTCCTTCAGAATCGTGACCGTAAAGCCCATTGGAGGAGAACCAGCTTGAGGGAAGTAGAGAGTCCTGGGGTGTTTTGTGGGTTGGTTGGTTGGTTTGTATTTGGTACGGCGATCGAACTCGGGGCCTTGAGCTTGCAAGGCAAGCGACGGAGCCACTGAGCTAAATCCCCAGTCCTGGAGAATCCTGGGTTTTTTCGTGACCTTGAGTTTTGGGTGTCTTGGATGCAGGCTAGAGATGGTGTTGGACATGGTATAGAGTGAGAGGAGAGGCTTAGGCTGGGAGATCAATTCCTGGTTTTCCTGCAGTTTACCTAGGGGCACACAGGTAGGTTTGTATGTAGGTATGTATGTAAGAACAGTCCTGCCATAGGAATCCTAAGCTCCTTGGAGCGGGCAGGGGGAAGCTTAGTCAAGTTCTCAAAGTCAGAATCACTTGAGGTGCCTGCGAAACATTGTAGATTGGTGGGACCCACCTTCCCAGTTTGTTGTTGTTGTGTGCTTGTTTGTTTTGGTACTGGCAATGGAACTCAGGACCTTCTGCTTGTGAGGTAAGCAGCCGAACCACTGAGGTAGATCCCTGGCCCCCTTCAGAGCTTTGAATACGGTAAAACCAAGTAGACCTAGAGGTGTAGCTCAGTGGTACAGTTCTGACCTAGCAAATGTGAGGTCCTGGGTTCCTTTCCCAGTGCCACCAAAAGAAAGAAACAACAAAGCAAAAACAAAATAGCCTTGGTAGGTAGGAGAACGTGCAGTTTTATCAAGTTCCTACGTGATGCTGAAGCTACTGGTCCCAGTACCTCACTTTGAAATAATTGTTTTTCAATATTTGGAATGTAACCCAGGGTCTCTGCACCGAGCTCCAGCCCCAGCCTATGTGTATATGGAGAGAGAGAGAGAGAGAGAGAGAGAGAGAGAGAGAGAGAGAGAGAGAGAGAGAGAGAGAGAGAGACCTTGTATCCAAATGTATATATGCATGTACATATATATACATAGTATATATACATGCATATATATGCAGATGTATCGCAAGCCGGGGTGTTCCGCAGTCACTGAGTTGCCCCAGCTGAGCTGAAGTTGAGATCCTCCTGCCTCAGCTTCCCCAAGCACTGAGATGACAGGAGTGACCCACCGTTTCCACCCTTGAAGAACGCTGGTGTGCAATGCCAAGAAGGGGAGAGGCTGTCCAGGTCTTTCGTGGAAACACTCCTCCATCATCCAGGAGTGGAAGACGAGTCCTTGAGGAGACAGAGGAGGCAGCGAGAAAGGCCGGAGCACCTGCAGCTGGCCCATGGAGGTGGCGCCCAGCAAAGATGCAGACTCCTGGACCACAACTCCCAGGGCTCCTCTCCTGGACTCCCGCCCCCCCCGCCCCCCCCCGCGCCTGCGTGCGCCCTGACCGCGTTAGCGGGGAGCCGTCTGTCCGTGGGAGCACGGGACCTTTTGCCCAGCGTCTCCGAGCTGAGAGCCGCGCTGGCTGCGGGCAGCTGCGACGTGGGCGGAAACGGAGGGGGAGCTGAGCCTGGCGGGTGAGTAGGAGCCGCACGGGGCGCCAGCTTGCTTCTCTGTGCCTCAGCGGTGTCATCTCCTAGGTCGGTGGTGCGAGCGCGGGAGTCCCGGTGCGGGGAGGCGGGTCGCCCCCGCTGTTGCCCAGCTGCTCCATAGCGGCCCGGGTCCTGTCCCCGTTGGGCGGGAGAGATATCCTACCCGGCCTGGCCCGGCCTGCGAGCCGAGCGGTCTGTGCTGCAGGTGGCCTGGGCAGGCGGCCGCCCCCTCCTCTCGGGCCCCCGCGGGCGGGGGTGGCGCAGGAGCCCGAGACCCGGGGCCAGGCGCCTGCCGGGGCCTGTGGCCGGGGCCGGGGCCGGGGGTGACCGGGGCCGGGGGCGGGGTGGGGGGGTCACTCGGGCTTCCGCCGCCGCCGCGACTGCGTTGCTAGATTTTTTTTTTTTTTTTTTCTCTGATATCCCGGGACACTTCCAAAGGCACTTTGGGTTAGTTTGATAGTTTCCGTGTGCTACCTGATTGTTTAGAGCATTGGTGTCCATATTTGTAAATGAGATTGTACAGTTCTTTTTCCTCCCGTCTTTTTTGTGAGCTCCTAATTAGAATTATGCTCTCCTTGGTGATTAAATCGGGAAACTTGTCATCGTTTTCTGCACTGTGGAACAGAAGAAGAATGTGCTTCTGGAAGTTTGGCAGAACCTGAGTGCAGACTGCTGGTGTTTTGTCTCGTTTCTGTCTTGCAGTGCCGAGGATTGAGTCCAGAGCCTAGGCCAAGTTAGGCAAGTTTTCTAGCACTGAGTTGCACCCCCTGCCCTGCTGCTGTTTGTGGAAAGTTAAGTGCCGTGTAGCTTTTTTCCATGACCATTGATGATTTTCAGATTTTCTATCTCTTCAAAGTCAGTTTGGTACTTTTGGTTGTCCTAGAAAGCCATTCATGTCATTGAATTTTAACCTAGGGTAGCACAGTGCTCTGTATAGTTCGTTGGAGGAAAAGAAACTCATACATCTGTGATGTTACCTTTTTCAACACTAGTGTTTATTGGCCAGACGTGCTTAGTGATGGCTTATTTTATTAATGTTTTGGAAGAACCAGCTTTGGGAGTTGTTGGTGAGTGCTGCTGATTTTTATCCTTCTACATCAGTCATTTCTGTTCTTACTATTTATCTTTCTGCTTCATTTAAATGTACTTTGTTCAAGCTCTAGCCTCCCGAAAATCAAAAACTTGAATCATTTGTTTAACCAGCTGATCCTCCCCCTGAAACAGGCAAGGTGTTGGAATTCATTTTGTTGGGCTCACATGTTTTTTTGCCCTCCAGTAGCGGGGATTGAACTCAGGACCTTGCGCTTGGGAGGGAGGCAGCTGCACCACTGAGCTAATTCCCTGGCCCGAGTTGGTTGTGTTTCATCCTTGCTCCGTCAAATCTGACTCAAGGTCCTGCCGTGGTATCTCTCCCTGGGGTCCATGTGTATAACTCCAGAGAATGTCCTTCAGAATCGTGACCGTAAAGCCCATTGGAGGAGAACCAGCTTGAGGGAAGTAGAGAGTCCTGGGGTGTTTTGTGGGTTGGTTGGTTGGTTTGTATTTGGTACCGGCGATCGAACTCGGGGCCTTGAGCTTGCAAGGCAAGCGACGGAGCCACTGAGCTAAATCCCCAGTCCTGGAGAATCCTGGGTTTTTTCGTGACCTTGAGTTTTGGGTGTCTTGGATGCAGGCTAGAGATGGTGTTGGACATGGTATAGAGTGAGAGGAGAGGCTTAGGCTGGGAGATCAATTCCTGGTTTTCCTGCAGTTTACCTAGGGGCACACAGGTAGGTTTGTATGTAGGTATGTATGTAAGAACAGTCCTGCCATAGGAATCCTAAGCTCCTTGGAGCGGGCAGGGGGAAGCTTAGTCAAGTTCTCAAAGTCAGAATCACTTGAGGTGCCTGCGAAACATTGTAGATTGGTGGGACCCACCTTCCCAGTTTGTTGTTGTTGTGTGCTTGTTTGTTTTGGTACTGGCAATGGAACTCAGGACCTTCTGCTTGTGAGGTAAGCAGCCGAACCACTGAGGTAGATCCCTGGCCCCCTTCAGAGCTTTGAATACGGTAAAACCAAGTAGACCTAGAGGTGTAGCTCAGTGGTACAGTTCTGACCTAGCAAATGTGAGGTCCTGGGTTCCTTTCCCAGTGCCACCAAAAGAAAGAAACAACAAAGCAAAAACAAAATAGCCTTGGTAGGTAGGAGAACGTGCAGTTTTATCAAGTTCCTACGTGATGCTGAAGCTACTGGTCCCAGTACCTCACTTTGAAATAATTGTTTTTCAATATTTGGAATGTAACCCAGGGTCTCTGCACCGAGCTCCAGCCCCAGCCTATGTGTATATGAGAGAGAGAGAGAGAGAGAGAGAGAGAGAGAGAGAGAGAGAGAGAGAGAGAGAGAGAGAGAGAGAGACCTTGTATCCAAATGTATATATGCATGTACATATATATACATAGTATATATACATGCATATATATGCAGATGTATCGCAAGCCGGGGTGTTCCGCAGTCACTGAGTTGCCCCAGCTGAGCTGAAGTTGAGATCCTCCTGCCTCAGCTTCCCCAAGCACTGAGATGACAGGAGTGACCCACCGTTTCCACCCTTGAAGAACGCTGGTGTGCAATGCCAAGAAGGGGAGAGGCTGTCCAGGTCTTTCGTGGAAACACTCCTCCATCATCCAGGAGTGGAAGACGAGTCCTTGAGGAGACAGAGGAGGCAGCGAGAAAGGCCGGAGCACCTGCAGCTGGCCCATGGAGGTGGCGCCCAGCAAAGATGCAGACTCCTGGACCACAACTCCCAGGGCTCCTCTCCTGGACTCCCGCCCCCCCCGCCCCCCCCCCCGCGCCTGCGTGCGCCCTGACCGCGTTAGCGGGGAGCCGTCTGTCCGTGGGAGCACGGGACCTTTTGCCCAGCGTCTCCGAGCTGAGAGCCGCGCTGGCTGCGGGCAGCTGCGACGTGGGCGGAAACGGAGGGGGAGCTGAGCCTGGCGGGTGAGTAGGAGCCGCACGGGGCGCCAGCTTGCTTCTCTGTGCCTCAGCGGTGTCATCTCCTAGGTCGGTGGTGCGAGCGCGGGAGTCCCGGTGCGGGGAGGCGGGTCGCCCCCGCTGTTGCCCAGCTGCTCCATAGCGGCCCGGGTCCTGTCCCCGTTGGGCGGGAGAGATATCCTACCCGGCCTGGCCCGGCCTGCGAGCCGAGCGGTCTGTGCTGCAGGTGGCCTGGGCAGGCGGCCGCCCCCTCCTCTCGGGCCCCCGCGGGCGGGGGTGGCGCAGGAGCCCGAGACCCGGGGCCAGGCGCCTGCCGGGGCCTGTGGCCGGGGCCGGGGCCGGGGGTGACCGGGGCCGGGGGCGGGGTGGGGGGGTCACTCGGGCTTCCGCCGCCGCCGCGACTGCGTTGCTAGATTTTTTTTTTTTTTTTCTCTGATATCCCGGGACACTTCCAAAGGCACTTTGGGTTAGTTTGATAGTTTCCGTGTGCTACCTGATTGTTTAGAGCATTGGTGTCCATATTTGTAAATGAGATTGTACAGTTCTTTTTCCTCCCGTCTTTTTTGTGAGCTCCTAATTAGAATTATGCTCTCCTTGGTGATTAAATCGGGAAACTTGTCATCGTTTTCTGCACTGTGGAACAGAAGAAGAATGTGCTTCTGGAAGTTTGGCAGAACCTGAGTGCAGACTGCTGGTGTTTTGTCTCGTTTCTGTCTTGCAGTGCCGAGGATTGAGTCCAGAGCCTAGGCCAAGTTAGGCAAGTTTTCTAGCACTGAGTTGCACCCCCTGCCCTGCTGCTGTTTGTGGAAAGTTAAGTGCCGTGTAGCTTTTTTCCATGACCATTGATGATTTTCAGATTTTCTATCTCTTCAAAGTCAGTTTGGTACTTTTGGTTGTCCTAGAAAGCCATTCATGTCATTGAATTTTAACCTAGGGTAGCACAGTGCTCTGTATAGTTCGTTGGAGGAAAAGAAACTCATACATCTGTGATGTTACCTTTTTCAACACTAGTGTTTATTGGCCAGACGTGCTTAGTGATGGCTTATTTTATTAATGTTTTGGAAGAACCAGCTTTGGGAGTTGTTGGTGAGTGCTGCTGATTTTTATCCTTCTACATCAGTCATTTCTGTTCTTACTATTTATCTTTCTGCTTCATTTAAATGTACTTTGTTCAAGCTCTAGCCTCCCGAAAATCAAAAACTTGAATCATTTGTTTAACCAGCTGATCCTCCCCCTGAAACAGGCAAGGTGTTGGAATTCATTTTGTTGGGCTCACATGTTTTTTTGCCCTCCAGTAGCGGGGATTGAACTCAGGACCTTGCGCTTGGGAGGGAGGCAGCTGCACCACTGAGCTAATTCCCTGGCCCGAGTTGGTTGTGTTTCATCCTTGCTCCGTCAAATCTGACTCAAGGTCCTGCCGTGGTATCTCTCCCTGGGGTCCATGTGTATAACTCCAGAGAATGTCCTTCAGAATCGTGACCGTAAAGCCCATTGGAGGAGAACCAGCTTGAGGGAAGTAGAGAGTCCTGGGGTGTTTTGTGGGTTGGTTGGTTGGTTTGTATTTGGTACCGGCGATCGAACTCGGGGCCTTGAGCTTGCAAGGCAAGCGACGGAGCCACTGAGCTAAATCCCCAGTCCTGGAGAATCCTGGGTTTTTTCGTGACCTTGAGTTTTGGGTGTCTTGGATGCAGGCTAGAGATGGTGTTGGACATGGTATAGAGTGAGAGGAGAGGCTTAGGCTGGGAGATCAATTCCTGGTTTTCCTGCAGTTTACCTAGGGGCACACAGGTAGGTTTGTATGTAGGTATGTATGTAAGAACAGTCCTGCCATAGGAATCCTAAGCTCCTTGGAGCGGGCAGGGGGAAGCTTAGTCAAGTTCTCAAAGTCAGAATCACTTGAGGTGCCTGCGAAACATTGTAGATTGGTGGGACCCACCTTCCCAGTTTGTTGTTGTTGTGTGCTTGTTTGTTTTGGTACTGGCAATGGAACTCAGGACCTTCTGCTTGTGAGGTAAGCAGCCGAACCACTGAGGTAGATCCCTGGCCCCCTTCAGAGCTTTGAATACGGTAAAACCAAGTAGACCTAGAGGTGTAGCTCAGTGGTACAGTTCTGACCTAGCAAATGTGAGGTCCTGGGTTCCTTTCCCAGTGCCACCAAAAGAAAGAAACAACAAAGCAAAAACAAAATAGCCTTGGTAGGTAGGAGAACGTGCAGTTTTATCAAGTTCCTACGTGATGCTGAAGCTACTGGTCCCAGTACCTCACTTTGAAATAATTGTTTTTCAATATTTGGAATGTAACCCAGGGTCTCTGCACCGAGCTCCAGCCCCAGCCTATGTGTATATGGAGAGAGAGAGAGAGAGAGAGAGAGAGAGAGAGAGAGAGAGAGAGAGAGAGAGAGAGAGACCTTGTATCCAAATGTATATATGCATGTACATATATATACATAGTATATATACATGCATATATATGCAGATGTATCGCAAGCCGGGGTGTTCCGCAGTCACTGAGTTGCCCCAGCTGAGCTGAAGTTGAGATCCTCCTGCCTCAGCTTCCCCAAGCACTGAGATGACAGGAGTGACCCACCGTTTCCACCCTTGAAGAACGCTGGTGTGCAATGCCAAGAAGGGGAGAGGCTGTCCAGGTCTTTCGTGGAAACACTCCTCCATCATCCAGGAGTGGAAGACGAGTCCTTGAGGAGACAGAGGAGGCAGCGAGAAAGGCCGGAGCACCTGCAGCTGGCCCATGGAGGTGGCGCCCAGCAAAGATGCAGACTCCTGGACCACAACTCCCAGGGCTCCTCTCCTGGACTCCCGCCCCCCCCGCCCCCCCCCGCGCCTGCGTGCGCCCTGACCGCGTTAGCGGGGAGCCCTCTGTCCATGGGAGCACGGGACCTTTTGCCCAGCGTCTCCGAGCTGAGAGCCGCGCTGGCTGCGGGCAGCTGCGACGTGGGCGGAAACGGAGGGGGAGCTGAGCCTGGCGGGTGAGTAGGAGCCGCACAGGGCGCCAGCTTGCTTCTCTGGGCCTCAGCAGTGTCCTCTCCTAGGTCGGGCTTCGGAGCGCGGGAGTCCCAGTGTAGGGAGGCGGGACGCCCCTCTGGGAAGATGCGCTGCGGTCTCCTCCGCTGTTGCCCAGCTGCTCCTTAGTGGCCTGGGTCCTGTCCCCTGTGGGCGGGAGAGCTCTCCTGCCCCGCCTGGGCCGGCCTCCGAGCCGAGAGGTCTGTGCTGCAGGTGGCCTGGGCAGGCGGCCGCCCCCTCCTCTCGGGCCCCCGCGGGCGTGGGTGGTGCAGGAGCCCGAGACCTGGGGCCAGGCGCCTGCCGGGGGCTGTGGCCCGGACTACGTTGCTAGATTTTTTTTTTTTTCCTCTAATATCCCGGGACACTTTCAAAGGCACTTTGGGTTAGTTTGATAGTTTCTGTGTGCTGCCTGGTTTTTTAGAGCATTGGTATCCGTATTTTAAGTGAGGTAGTATGCGGCTGTGCTGGAAACTAAATGCATTTCAGTTGCACTGTTGGTCCTCTTGTTGTGTACTCCCAATTTACAAGTTCCTGAATGTTCCTATGTAAATGTTTGAGCCATTTTCTGAAACTATACTTTTGTTAATGATTTAGAATTGCTGGTTGTCATCGCAGTAATGAGTAAGAGTGTCTAACAAATTCCCACAAATCCAGTCTAAAGACAAATCACTAAGCGTCAAAAATTATTTGTAACGTAATACAAGTAAAAGTCACTGCAGGAGTAATTAATTTTAATAACAATGACAATAATGAGAACATTTGTGGAGCATTTTCTTTGTGCTAGTTACTGCGCAACCGTTATTTAATTAATTTCCGCAGCAGTCGATGAAGTGGGTATAATAGGATACACTAAAGCAACCGATTATGAAGCCAGCCGGTGCTAGAACTGAAATCAAGCTATGTTGGAATCAAAGCTTATTCTACAGGGCACCTTGTGAAGAGAATCTTTGTTTCATTTGAACAACAAACATAGGTTCTATATCTGCTACAGAACCTGAAAATGCAGGAAGTTTTGGCAGATATTTGAAGTGATGTGAATTGAAAGACTAATGAATTTGAGTAGTAACGTCTATGTGAGAGAAGCAAATAGGTGAGAGATCCTAAGCATCTCCGGTTAGAAATGAAAGTTGGATTTTCAGAGACAATGGTTAAAATCAGGAAATACCATCTTTGTGGACAGAGGAAAAAAGCAAGTTACTAATTACAGAACCGCATGGAACATGAACCTAAGATGCCGGGGAAGGAAGAAGACCCTAGAGGAGAAAGAGGTGTCAGAAAAGACCAAGGAGAAAGTGTCTTTTTATCAGTTACCAGAAGAAGAAAGTTATCTGTGGGTTTCATGCTAAGATGGCCAACAAGTCCGAAGAGATTTCCAAGTGAACTAGTGAAAACAGCTTCTGGAGAGGGACTCTGAGGGATCTGGGGATGGTGAGCAAACATCTGAGAAAGACTAAAGGCCTCAGTAGCCTGTGGGGTGTGATGTTCAAGTGTGGTCCTCAGATCAGTTCCTGTCCAGTAAGTGTTTGCTGTTGGTATATGGTGGGATAAGATTAGAAACATTTGGAACAATTTGTCTTTGCCGTGATAGCCAAAGGTGTTATCTGTGGACTTGTATTCTCTGTGTGTGTTCTTTTTCTATTTCTTAGTCATCCGATTTATTGTATTTTATGAAAGTGTCACTCTGTACTGGATTAAGGCAAACAAAACAAACAAACCCTTATCCTTCATGGCGTAAAGTTTTGAGAAGCAGTGTTCCTCGGCCATGAGAGCAAGGAAAGGAGAAACATTGGAGAAAATAGATTGAAGAGGAGTATTTTGGATTTGTTTTTGTTTTGTTGAAAAAAAATACAATGAAGAAAAATAAGGTATAAGAAGGAAATCTATCAAAATGCTGATGATGTGGAAGGTATAAATAAGGTCAGGGACCAGGAAGGGTAAATGAGGTTTAAGAAAGGACTTAGAGGGCTGGAGATTTAGCTCAGTGGTTCCGCTGCCTGCCTCACAAGTGCAAGGTCCCAAGTTTGATCCCTGGTACCAAAAAAAAGAGAAAGGACTTAGTGCTAGGCATACGTTTTTCAGCATTGTGATGAAATTTTCTTCTTAAAGAATTCAAAACAATATGGTTGTCTACCACCAATTTAAAGATATTTTAACTATAAGGCCACTGGCGTCATGAAAGTGCATCCTTGAGTCTACTGGGTGGTGATGGTAGTGATGGATTGAAGGCCTCTGAAGAAACCAAGCCCTGCGGCCGGGTACCGGAGCGTCTTGGAGAAGCGGCAGACAGTGGCACCTGTGTTCTTTGTAAACTGCATCAATTTCATCAGAAAGCTATACTGTGTGCTCTTCAGGTTCCAGCAGCTAAATATCTGCAGGATTCAAAGAGAAAAAAGTATTTAGAATTAAAATAAGTGGTCTAAATGTGTTGTTTGTTTTTGTGAGTTTGGTACAGGAAAGCAAACACGGACTGGCTTTTATTGTTTGCGTGATGCTCCCTACGTGTTTTACATTTTCCCAAGAAAAGTAAAGGGTAATTTCTATCTTTGAATTTCTTTTCATTTATTTCTAAACCTTTTCCTGGAGTGTAAATTAATTTTATATATTGAACCTCAAGAATTTAGTATTTTACATAGGTATTTTTTTATATTGCCCTGAAAATTGCCTAGAGAAATCTGTATCGAGAGGAGTTTACAAGGTGTTTAATGTAAACTAAAGAAAATTTGATTATTCTTCAACGATAACTGCTAACCAAATGGGGTAAAAAAAAATTGCTGTTGGCCTAGTGTTGGAAATTCATGTATGTGATTAGATTTGAAATGTGGATTTTGCTCAACTTCGGGCACAAGAATCCATTTCTGATTCAAGGAGAGAAATTGCCTTAGTGTTTAACAATGTGTTGAATTCTGTAAAATCCTGTGTTTATATTTTTCCTAAAGCCCTTGGGGAGGTGCCAAGTGGTAAATATTACCTTTTATCAAATATAATGAACAGAATTTAGAACTATGGGGCAGTGGATTTTACTGCAGTTGCAAACTGTGTATAAATGTGTTCTTTATAAATTTGTGTTGGCTATTTCACTCAGTCACACTGTTCCACAGCATCACGATCATCATGTCTTGTTCAATGGATTTAAATTTTTTTCTTTTCTTAGGGACAGCATGAATCTTTTTAACCCAAAGATTTGAATAAGAAATGTAATTTGAAAAACTAGGTATATAGGACTGCTCTCTTAGAAAGTCAGTTTTGGCCGGGGATTTAGCTTAGTGGTTCCGGTGCCTGCCTCGCAAGCACAAGGACCCGAGTTTGATCCCCTGTACCAAAATCATCATCATCATCATCATCATCATCATCATCATCATAAAATAAAGTCAGTTTTTTCTTTCTCACATTGACAGTCTGTGCCTGAAATTATTCATATTCCTGTACACTTTAGATGCATTTTCTTTTTCTTGTAGAAGCAGTTAATTTGGATGACACTAGTACTGTATACCATGAATACATTTATTGATTAAAATGTTTTGTGTATTTGGGGGTTTCTATTATTTTTATATAATTGTAGTTGAGATTTATTTTATAAAAAGTTCTGGTTTTGGGAAAAATTGATGAAATAGTGTTACTGAAATGCATTTTTTGTTCGTATTGTTTATTGGCATGGGACTTGGTCTGGACAGTATTTGATGGATTTTCCACCTTAGGTTTAAAATGCATCACCCACTTTAGGTGGGCCGAGTTGACTTCATGTGCAAATGATTTCCCATAGTGTGGTAATGTGTCACACTCTGGTAGCTGAGCGTGCTCCTCAGGCTTTCATCCTTGGCAAAAAGACAAGAAAGCCATTTGGTGCCTGGTAAAATATTTATTTTTAGAGTGCATCCATGTTCCCTAGGACTTTCCTCCTGTCCTTTGGCTTAGATTTGGAAAACCAACCCCTTGTTTCTAAGTTTTTCTTTTTCCTATGCCTGTCACTTGACTCCTCTCCCTGGTTAAAGGTAGCTTTCTGGCATTTCCAGTTGTTTGTCCTGGAAAGAATTTTAAATGGATCTGGCATCTGGGAGCCTGCCTTACAGAGGAGAAATCAATTCTTCCCATTTGATGATTTCTTAGAGAAAATTCTCATGCTCTTCTTGTGGTTGGCATGATCAATTTGCAATAGGCCTGCAAGATTATGTGTCTTAAGAGAGTTGAATTAAGAAATAGATTTATGTATGTGTGTGTGTTGTGTGTATTTTATGCTTCAAATTGTGTTTCTTACAATATTTTCTTGGAAATTGTTTCTGTGATAACTTGTTAAATTTCCAGAAGTGATGTTTACTGAGTAGTATAAAACTTTAAGGCTACTTGAACGTAGTAAATTGGTGGAAAGATTTTTTTCTCCCCTCAGCATTTCATTTTTATTTTCACCTCATAATGGTGCATTTATTTCCAAATATTTTGTACACCTTTACAACCACATTTTTAATCATTAGGATTATAGGTTCTCCTTCAACATGGATCTTTAATGACCTTCATTTTGTTGTCTTGCCGCATGTGTTCTCTTTGTGCTTTTATTATGTGATCAAATATTGTAATCTTCATTTGAACTATTCTAAGGTTTTTGTGATTTTATTTTGTTTGTTTGTTTGTTTTGGTACCGGGGATCAAACTTGGGACCTTGCGCTTGCGAGGCAGGCAACAGAACCACAGAGCTAAATCCCCGGCCCACGTGATTTTAAAAAAATAGAAAACTCTGATGTTAGAAGCCTTTAGATTTGTGTCACCAGGCAACACTGTAGGTGAGACATTTTAGTAACTCCAAGGATCTGTCTGTGCTTTTCAGTAATAAGGACTTAGTTTTTGATACAAACTTGCTATATTTGAGTTCTATATGTTGTAAAATAGAATCTAGAATTTAATAGTAGGGGCTGTATTTTATTTATATTAAACAAATATAAAAATTTAAATGGTCTACTGGCAATTATGGCTGTTTGTAGACTTTCTTCAGTTACACCTAAACAGTTGAAGAATTTGGTTCCTGTCATACACACTTAAAATAATCCAAGACATAGTCTACTAGCACATGGGTACTAGGTATTTTTCATATTGAAACACTTAAAAATATATTAAAATATTTCTGATGCTTTCATTTTCTTGTGTATTCAGCATCCTTCCAAAACAATTCATTGTACTAGAGCTCTGTATTTAAACTTAGCATTAGAAATGGATTTTGTTTTTTAGTATGTAATATAAAGATAGTCTCTAATCCATGATATTTTTGTTTGATAAACTCATATTATGTGTCTAGGTTTATTATCTTCAGAAATAAAAAATTATAGTAGTTTCAAAAATTATTAGAAAAAAGATTTATATTTTGTTTTATCTCTATTCCCTTTGTTTAAAAAGTATTGAAAGATTTTCCTTATCTACACAAAAATTATTTTGTAACTACATAAAAATGACATTTTTAGTGAATATTCATGGATTTCAACTGTATGGCTATACTTACAATGAGAGTAAAGATGTGTTTCTACCAAAGTGTTTTAAACACTGTTCTATCTTTTCATAAGAATTTTAGTGAGACTGTTTGTTAATATATCTTGTATTCCTCATCATATAAAACTAGTGAATGAGCATATTTTCAGCAAGCCACAAAGTCCATCATAACTCCTAGCCGCTTCCTTCTCATGGTTTGCAATTTGAAAGAAATAGCTCTCATGATTTGTTTAGTTTTCTAAAATATTACATGAGGATAAAAGCCAGGAATAGAAAATGCCTAAAATACTCAGTAATCTGAGAAGGGTAACTGTAACTTGGGTGAAGTTACAGATATTGATGTATAGATTTGACACCTTTCCTTTGGATTTCTTTTGATAAATCAAAATCATCGATGGTATATGTAAGTTACAATCTAAAGAAATGTGATTTTCAGGTATTTGCAAGCATTTTTATGCATGCATTGTGTAAAATCACATTGCATACCAGTGTAAGGAATTTGTTTCCTTTTGAGAAATGAAGGAATATTTACTTGTGCTCTTACTAGTTCTGACCAGGAGGACTTTATTGTTTTCTTTAACTTACAGAACATTCATGTTCTGGTGCATGTTTTGGAGTGTATACAAGTTTGTGTTTCCCATTTTAGCATGTGCTTTTATAACTTTTATACCCTGAATTTCCAGAAGTTTTCCTAAATGGGGAAGTACTTAGAAATGAAATCCCTATGTTAATCAACAATAAGCATGTATAATGGTTCTAGAAAATTCAAGCCAGAATGGCCTAATACAGTAGTAATGCCATGATACAGTAGTTGCATGCTTGGGATTTGAGTTTTGTTGAGCTCAAATGTTTAGTTCATTTTCTATAAGCATTTATCCATTTATCCATTTTGATTTTAGGAATTTTGCAGTTCCATGTGATAAGAACACCTCCTGGTCGAGGAAATGTTACTGTTGACTGGAAAATTATTGGGCAAAATTGTGAACTCAATTTTTCTAACCTTACTGGACAACTCTTCTTTCATGAGGTAATACCACAAAGAAAAGCTTCATGACAAATTTCCAGAAAAGAAACCATTGTATTTTCAGGAAAAGGGAATAGAAAATCAACACCACTTGTAGTTATCATCATTCTCTCTTCTTCATACCTACTTGGTAGTAATTTGGATAAGATTTTCATTGATTAGCTAGCTCAGCATTCAAAATCTTTACAATTAGGGCCGGGGATTTAGCTCAGTGGTTCCGCCACCTGCCTCACAAGTGCAAGGTCCCGAGTTTGATTCCTGGTACCAAAAAAAAAAAAAAAATGGGTAACAAAATCTTCACAATTAGTTCCTCTCTACTTGCTTTAAATCTGGCTTCTCATGAGCCAGTGGTTCTTATTTAATTAATTTTTTAAGCCACAGAATTCTTGTTTAAATGAAAACATGTTTGGATGTAGTTTATAAGGGCGATAAAAGCGGTAGGTAATTTATGTTCAGTAGCAACACAGGTATGGATTTCCTTCTGTTTGACACAGGGAACAGTGAACACAACGATACTTGTACATCTATTGGATGACAACGTTCCAGAAGAGAAAGAAGTATACCAAGTCATTCTGTATGACGTCAGGACACAAGGTAGTTCAGAATTCAAGTTTGAGTTGTCTTTGTTATTGTCTTTTTAGAAAAAACAAAGAAGAAATAGTTGCTATCTCTGTATTTACCAATTGATACATACCAACTTAAAAATACAACTTTAAATATTGTCTGTCCCATAGAAATATTAGATCAAATTTTAGTATATGTGCTGCCAAAGAGAGCACAGGTCCAAAAATCACTAGCAAAATATGGGAATGCTTATCTTTATGGACTAAGAGAAAAGTGCTAAAAATTTTCCTAGTTATTTATGGAATTAAAATATACTTTCGAAGGTAGAAATTTCTGAAAATAATTTTATGCTAACAAATCAGTTTGGCTTCTGGACAATTATAATACAGTATATGGACAATTCAAAATTTAATTATTTTCAGAAAATTATCTGGATACTCTCTTCAGTTTCTATTCAGTTTCTATAATTCTGATAAGCCATGTAGCTAATAAGGGCAATAATCTGTCAAGTGAAAGAAATCATGACTTTTAAAAATGCAATATAGATTGTCAGCCTGAAGATTTCTGTTAGGGATGTGAACAAAGTAAACCCTTTTTGGTTCCTTTAATATGCTTTGGAGACCAGGGTTCTATTTTAAGTATGTAGAACTTAGTGCCAAATCACGGTTAGATTTCCTAATGGAGTCCCTGCTATTTCTAGGGGTTCCACCAGCAGGAATTGCTCTGCTGGACACTCAAGGATATGCCGCTGTCCTGACGGTTGAAGCCAGTGGTGAACCGCATGGAGTTTTAAATTTTGCTCTTTCATCAAGATTTGTTTTACTACAGGAGGCTAATGTGACAATTCAGCTTTTCATCAACCGAGAATTTGGATCTCTAGGTTTGTGTTATGCTAGAATAAATTGGGTTTCTGGGCAAAGGGATTTTTACTATCCTACTTGTATGGGTGAAAGCCATTATGAAAATAAGCAAAGAAAGGAAAAATTAATATTTATTAATTCAGAGCAGTACTTTATAATAGCTTCACTTCTGAAAAATTTGAAGGAGTTATTTATTTTCACAGAAATGCTGTGTAATGGACAATCATGAATTATCCATACCATATGGTAGCGGACCGGCTGTGGATCCATTATGAGGCTGGCCTTGTATATTTTTCTCTGTATATTTTTAATTTTCTCTGAAGTAGAGGCCGGAGAAGGAAATGAAAACATGCAAGCCCTAGGAAGTCTAGGCTTAGAAGTAGCACATCCTCACTTTTACTTTGTACTATTGGCCGAAGCAAACCACAGGGCCACCCACACTCAAAGTCCAGGCAGGGAAGCAGGCCTCACCCCCTTTGGGGTGTCACTGAGCCATGACATGGGCACAGGAGAAGGGATGAATTTGGGGCAATAATGAAAGGTGCTGGAGGTGTTACAAGAAAGGCAGGGTTCACAGTGAAATGTAATTTTCAAAATTTAAATAATTCCAAAATCTTTTTTGCATCCAATTCAGTTAGGGACTATCAATGTCACATACACCACAGTGCCTGGAATATTGAGTCTGAAGAATCAAATGGAAGGACACCTAGCTGAGCCAGAAGTTGATTTCATCCCTGTTGTTGGCTTTCTGATTCTAGAAGAAGGACAAACGGCAGCAGCCATCAACATTACTATACTTGAGGTAAAGCTCTGATGATTTTCTGTGTTAAACCTGAAGTCACCGCATGGGAAGTAGGAATCGATGGAATGTTCTGACATCAGCAGTCACATTTAGTAAGAGGCTTCCCATTTCAAGGTATAAAATTTCACGCGAGGCAAGATTGTATAACTTTCAGTTTTCTCTGTATTAAAAAAATGTTGCTCTGTTCTGTGGATGTGGCTCAGCAGTTGAGCACTTGCCTTGCATTTGTGAAACCCTGGGTTTGATCCATCCCCAGCGCATGTACATGTGTATGTGTGTATATGTGTGTATGTAATTTTTCCTTTAATATAAACTTTGTATATTTTATAACCATAATCTCTAGAAATTTAGTGAATTCAGTTCCGATAGGGTTCTTTAAGTCTGATTGGTTCCACTCTGCTGGTGCCTTTAAATCAGCTTATTTCTTTTTGCGACTTTTTTTTCAAACCACACAGGAGTTCCTATTCTTGATTAGATAGGCTGGCCTGGTGTTATATATTTGATTACAGAAACATCTCGTGATAAACAGAATTTCCTTAGTGCAGTTCCCTCTACAATGGCACTGGCCTGAGAGGTTCCAGAGGAGCCCTTTGATTACTCCAAAAGACTCACTGGACCAGCAGATCTGGGGTGGTCGGAATCTTTGTGTGGAAGACCCGCTAAAACAGAGATAGCAGGAAACTCATTAGAGGCTGAGGGCAAAGAATATGATTACAGTCAAGCCTAAGGAAATCACAGGGGACTGAAATTGCATTTTAAATGATTTCTCATGTGAAATTTCGTGCTGTTTTTGGACTTAGTGTTTCAACTTCTTCAATACATTTAAATACATTCTTAAATACATTAGTGTTTCAGCTTCTTAAATACATTTATAGGAGTTTTAGAAAAATAGTACTATGGAAGGGTTAAGGGATGGATGTGAAGGGAAAGAGAAAATGAATATTACATTTGAAAAAAATGTTAGTTACTACAGTATGTATTTGGAGGGGTTTCATGTTTAAAGGGTTTTACTCTCTCAAAGTCTTTTACTTTTACTTAATTATAAATAGCATAAACCATGCATCATCTAAAGTCAGTCACTCTTATTTTGTTGATTACCCTGGCATTGTAACCTAATGTAACATCATGAAAACTCTAAATCCACAAAATAAAAGATAATGTCAGTAGGTAGCCGGTAACACAGGATTTGAAAAAAATTGTAGGGCAGTCATCTTTCAAATGTCTCATGTATGTTACCGAATACAATTATGTGGATTATTCCTTAGTTACATTAATTTTTAACCAGAAAATATTTAGCACTTTCTTTTACCTAGAGTTTACCTTTTTGAACCTAGGATTTCAGTTCCACTTTTCTTTCTCCTAGCTCTCTGCAACTTTTCTGCTCCCTGAGTAGCACTAGATTAAAACATTGTAGCCCTGACATAAAAGTAAGCGGTGTCTTAGTCACTTTCCTTGTCTCCAGGACACGATCCCTGACGCCTACAACTGAAAGGAGAAGTTTATTTTGCTCGATGGCTACAGGCCCTGGCTGGCTGGCTCCAGGGCAGGATAGCAGGGCAGAGGGGCATGGCAGAGGAAAGTTGCTCGCATCATGGCAGCCAGGAACTGTTGCTCGAAGGGAGGAGACAGGGAGGGGATGTGCTCTTCCAGATCGTGACTCAGTGGCACAGCTCTCTTGACTGGACCCCCTTCCTAACAGTAAGTCAGCCCTGTCACCCCCATAGTTCAGTCATCTTCCAAAAGCCCCTTGGGGGCCATTCTCCATCTCAGGCATAGCAGATGGCAAGCGGGGAGCTGTGGCATGGGCTGGGGCAATGGGAGTAGGTGGAAGACAGTCCTTTGATATCACTGATTCTCTAACTTATGTTTTTCCATATATTACAGGAGATAATCTAAAGACTAATTTTTCACTTTTTATGTTTTCACTTGAAATAAATCTTTATTAAAATGCAAAGCATATATTGGTGTGTGTGTGCTGATCTTTTATATACACACATGCATGCACACACACGCACACACACACACACACACACGAGTTTTTACTGCTCCATTTCTACATTTTTTTTTTTTTTGTACCGGGGATCGAACTCGGGTCCTTGTGCTTGCGCAGCAGGCGGCAAAACCACTGAGCTAAATCCTCAGCCCTACTTTGAGTTTTTGTATCACTCCTGACATGGATTTTGCTAATGCTTATGTTCTAGGCATCTGCCTGATTTCATTACTATTATGTGGATTAGTGATTAATAATGATAGCTGTAGTTCTAAAGGCCAGTCACTGTACATACATTATTTTTCTTTATTATTACAACCCTACGCCAAAGTAGCCATTCTTTCCCCTAATAAAAAGATGAAAGAATTTAGGCCCTGAAATGTGAGTAAATTTGGTACTAAAATTACAGAATTTGGTACTAGATCTCCTTGATTGCAAAGCCTATATTTTTTTTTGTGGTACAATGGTATTCTTCATTTTAAATATTGGCTATTATAGACAGTTAAATATTTTATTGTTATATTTAAAATAATTGTGTTTGTATATTTGCATAATTGGTTTACCTATTATATGGATCTAGGTTAAAACTATTAAATTTAAATAGTTTCATATTATTCAATCTAACAACTTCCTATAACCAAGTATAAGTTTAATACTTTTATGTTTGTTTTTCTAATTTAAATAATTTCCTCTATTTGCTTACAATTTAATATTTTCTGTATACTGTTTATGCAAATGTATATGTAAGAAAAAAATTTAAAACAGCTCACGAGAGTTAATTCCTTTTGAGAACATCCTTAAGGCATGTAATGGGGTTAATTTTTCAGGATGACATACCAGAGCTGAAAGAGTACTTCCTGGTGAATCTAACTTCTGTCGAGCTCATCATGGCTCCTGTAACTTCACTTCCTCCCAGACTAGGTAGGATGGACTTTTTGTTTGTTTCTTTTATTCACTTCAAATGACATAACTTCATTTTGTGTGTGTGTGTGTGTGTGTGTGTGTGTGCTGGGGATCAAACTCAGGTCCTTCCACTTTCGAGGCAGGCAGCGGAACCACTGAGCTAAATCCCTGGCCCATAACTTCATTTTTCAATCAGAAGTGACTCTTGTGATGTTTGTTAATTTCAGCTCTGTGTGAAGAGATGATGGGTTTTTATATTTATTTTAATAGAACGTATTATTACAGTTCTGTACATTCAACACTATAAAGATATTAAATATTATTATGTCATACTCTTTACATTTTACAACTATTTTATAACAATTCATTTAATCCTCAAAATAGTATTAGTGGTTTGGAAGGAATTTTCCTTTCATTTTATTTTAAAATTTAATTACCTATTTTATTAAATCTCCAAACTCTGAGGTGTTATTTTCTTTTAAGTTAAGCAGATCTTTTATTTGTTGTGTTTCCTGGTCCTTTTTTGACCTTTGATCTTTTCCTTTTCATGCTTTTAGAAAAGACTGAGTTAATTCATTACAGACTGAAAGGTGAAACTTGGACCTTGTTACAAATTTACGTAAATTTCTTTAAAAGTAATGTATTCTTCGGACACAAACTCCTATTTGCAGTTTGGATTGTCTGTAGGTGCGATTGCCCAGTAGGGGGCGATAGTGAGCAGCACTGAGGGTCGCCGGTAGAAGGTGGGCTGGACATGGGGAAGATCAACATGGGTTAGAAGAGAAGCTGGACAAATGCAGTGACCTGAGGAACAGCATTCCTCATTCCCTTCCATCTCTCAGAGTGACAACTTTGCAAACGTTGAAATAATCGTTTTCCTAGATAGTAGTATTTGGCTGGTTTTGGTTCTTTTGTAAAAGAAACTAGAAAGCTCCAAGGACTAGATGGTTTACATCAAGGATTATTGCAAGATGATTATTGTTCACACTAAGAAACTAATGACAGCCTTCCTAATTCCCATGCTCACACTGAGTGTAGCTGGAGTTGCTGACTTCTGCCGAGCTCCTGTTGGTTTGCATCTTCTTCCTGTTTTATAGATATGGGAGCAGAGGCTGAGAGAATCGGAGCAATATGCTCCAAATCATGCCACTAGGAAGTGGTAGAGCGATGCTCTTAACAGCGTGGTCTGGTTTTAGAATCTCTGTTTTTTAGCCTCTTGTTCGATGGGCGCAGGTCCCGATTTTCTGTTCTCTCCAGACACTTGCGGCTCGTGTTATCACTGAAAGGTCTGAAAGGTTTGCCAGCACTGGTCTAGAGAAAATTACACTCTCCCTCCTTCTTCCCCACGGTGGCAGAGTGGGGAGTACCCTGAACTAAGATAAAGGACAAAAAGTTTTTTTAAAAAATTAACATGCACCAGCAACAAGATGAGTTACTATTTCAAGATTGAGTAATAGGTACTGTATGAATAACATACTACACTTAATTCACAGAATACAGGATAAAAAGGTTCAGAGAAGTTTGTGTCATTTGTCCCTTTTTACTCTCCCTTTCCCTTCTTTCCTCCTGTCTAGTTTGTATTCCTGTCCCTCTTGGTTCTGTCTCACACCTGTTCTTTCTGCATCACTCCCCACCTTCCTTTTCCCATTTCTCTTTCCTCTTTTCTTGCCCTTCTCCTTCCAACGGTGCCCATTTTCCCTCCCTCCCAAAGTGGTGATATTATAAAGGTGTCAATTTTTTAAAAAATTAAAATAATAGAAATAAAGCCATGTGCTCCACTGCTTATTATTTCTTGCTGTTTTTAGTTGGTTGAATTTTTATATCTCAGTGGCTCTTACAAGCAAGAGTGTCCTTTTATGGACACTATAAGCGTTTGTGCCTTTGCTTTCTAGAAACATCTTCTGAGTCACATCAACAATAGCTGTATATTAGGAATTATATAATCTCAAAGAGACTGTCTAAATTCTGTATCAAACCGTGCTTTTAAAGGGAATTTTAAGTAAGATTGATATTAATAAATTTATATTCATTTTAAAGTATGTGTCTGTGTTTTTTCAGATGCAGAAGGCTTGACTGCACAAATTATTATTGATGCCAATGATGGTGCCCAAGGTGTAATCGAGTGGCAGCGTAGCAGGTAAGCACCAGGCTGTGTGAAGGGCATTTCCTGGGCTTACTATCTCCCATGGAGAAGTTTGTAGGAGAAACAGGATGCATTCTCTTTGTTCTTTGATAGATATGAAGTAAGCGAATTGCATGGAAGTGTGACCTTGGCTGCCGAGAGGAGAAGAGAGGCTCTGGGCCAGGTGTCCTTGTTCGTGTACGCCCAGAATTTGGAAGCCCAGCTGGGGCTGGATTACATCTTCTCCCCAGTGGTAGGTGCCAGTGGTGATCGGGGGTGACTTTTATGAATTACTTTATCATTGTTCTTTCTTCTGAATTATCATGACTTAGGTCTTGCATAAATAAATTAACCTTAATGAGCTGTTATATAAACTGTTCCACAGTAAGTCAGGAAAAAATATTTCCATAGGGTAGATTCACTTATTGCACTATTTTAGCAAATAATGTAATTTGAATTTTTAGTACTATTCTAAAGATTCATGAACTATTTTATCACAGTATTTGATACTGGAGGACACAGTATTTTGTATTAAAGAATTTATATCATAAAATGACCTCACAGTTTTTCTTATGCTTCTTGAAAATTTTAACTTGTTTTTCTTTTAACTTACGAAACACCCTTAGTAGTTTTAAGTAGGTTTTACTTTGTCTCTTCCTCCATAATCTTTTTTCTTTTCCTCTCTAATCTTTGATTTTTAAAATAAAATATTGTCCATTTAAATTAAAAAGGTATCATGCAAAAACTTTTTAAAAGGATTTCATGTAAAGTAGCTTATTCTTTACATTTACAACTATATTGTATTTCTTTTCAAACATTTTATAAAGCCTCAGGGTATATTTAAATATAAAACTGTTTCCTTTTACCTTTTTGGCCAGATTCTTCATTTTGCTGATGAAGAAAGGTATAAAAATGTAGACATTGTGATTCTGGACGATGATGTTCCAGAAGGAGATGAAAAATTTCAGCTCATATTAACAAATCCTTCTCCTGGAGTGGAGCTGGGGAAAAATACAATAGGTAATCAATGGTCTCTTTATCTGTAACCCTCTCCATCATGCTGGCTTCCCCAGTACGGGGACAAGAGATTTCTGTACTCAAAATAGAAGATGTTTTAATAAGCATTTCAGAAT
The DNA here is from genome assembly GCF_053883595.1 of Heterocephalus glaber. Lineage (NCBI taxonomy): Eukaryota > Metazoa > Chordata > Mammalia > Rodentia > Bathyergidae > Heterocephalus > Heterocephalus glaber. Next base: position 96,078 of record NW_028258154.1, on the reverse strand, counting down.
GTGTGTGTGGCAGTGAAATGGTGCTTTATCCTGTGTGTGTTTATGCTAATAAACAAAAGTAGGTTGATACTAAAGGTAATATTAAAGTATTTCCTCAAATATCACAGTTGTATTTAATTTGCAGGCATCTCCCCTTCAGAATACAGTTCTGCTCTCATTTCCTCCTTAGCTGCAGAAGGAGTGACAAAGGTGTTTCAGTCTCCCCTGACACCACAGTATTCTGCGTAGAGCGGTGGGTGGGGTATTGATCTCTGGGACCACTGCAGCCCTAATTCTTCATTTGGAATGGGGTGACATTGTTACTAAAACCTACCCTATCCTATTTCACTGCTTATTAGGTGCTACTTAGAGAAGGTAAAGGAAGAATAAAGGAGGAAACCGTGTGAACATACAGAACATCGGGTTAGAAGGGCTCTTAAAAACTCGCTTCTTGGGGATTTTAAGTTAATTAACCTTTGAATTCCTAGCATTAATGCCCTTTCTGTGGAAAGAAGTTTGATGTTTATATTTGAAAAATATGAAAGAATTTTGAGTAACCAAAGATTGATCTTTACCTTTTTTACTGTATTCTATTTATTGGTGTATTGATAAAATAAATTGATTATTTCTAACTGCAGAAACCTGTTTTCAAGGGTGTGGCTGTTGTTTCATGTTCAGAGAGCATATGTTTGAGATGAAATGATTTTCTTGTAGAACATAGAGAGTTACAGGTACAGGATTTTGGGAAGGGACACCATGTGCTGGTTAAGAATTGTCTATGTGTGAGCAATTCAAAATTCAATTCAAATGGATTTAATCAGGGTTCAGAGATATATGGCCTTAGATGAGGTAGGACCAGGACTTAATCCTTCCAGACTCCGAGGTCTTCTCTCATCTCCTGGCCCTTTTGGAAATAGCTTCATCCCAAAGCCAAGATTACTCACTGTTACAAGACAGATGGTGTTCAGCATCTTTTTTCTGTGTTCCACATAACAGGAAAGAGAGGACATTTAAATTCAAGTATTCCTAAAGAAGTCTTGAGATAATTCTGATTGGGATCATATAGGTTACTGCCCACCACAGTGAGGGAGGTCATTGCACTCTGTTGAGCTTACTTTAGCCTTGTAATTTTCTATTTTTAAAACTTTTATGGAAACAATAATTGCTTTGTGTGGTGTTTTGTTTTTTTTTTTGTACCAGGGATCAAACTCGGGACCTTGCGCTTGCGAGGCAGGCACCGGAACCACTGAGCTAAATCCCCGGCCCTGCTTTGAAAGTAGATATGTCTTAAACCATGCCTGATTAATGGACCTTTTGGTCATTTCCAAAAGCTTTACTAAATGCGCCTGTGCCTGCGTCTTTGTAAGCGGGGACAGTCAGGACTCCGGGTCAAGTGCAGTGGGTGCTGAGTGAGGGACAGGGTCACCGCCTCTGTCGTGTCCGCGGTCCTGGGCACTGGGGCTATTGCCCCATGTCCTCACTAGCAACTGCTTTTGTCTTAAAATTTTTATACTGATTCCAACAAATGAAAGATACGTGGTCATATTGTACATTTTTATGCATTTTTCTTCATTTTCCTTTCATTAGTGGCTTTGGCTCTGTTCTTTTTCCTTTGTGTGACCCTGGTTTTTAGGATCTTTGTGGACTTTCCCGTGGCTTGTGTTTGTATTGGTTTATAGGAAAATTTTTAGTATCTAAATTCAGTCTTTCACTGCATACATATATCACAGATATTTCTCCTGCACTGGCATACGTCTTTTAAGTTTATTATGAAGCCTTTTATTAAAAGGGTTTTTTTAAAACGTAAAGTATCAAATATTTTCTAATAATTTGTTAAATGCTACTTATTTCTTTCCATCCACTCTAAAATATTTTACATTATAATATTAGAAAATACAATAGTTATGAAAAATATACTTTATCGTAGTTTTTCTTTACATTTACTATTTAACATGGAAAGAATTTATTCATTAGTAGCGTGTGAGACAAGGATACAACCTTATTTTTGTCCTAAATGGTATAAAGCAGTGCCCTGCCATCATGGAGAGAATGAAACACCATTAGGCATTGGGTTTCAGTGTGAAGTTCTTTTGCATCGATCCAAAGCTGATGAAAGATGAGGTAGAGCCCGGCAGCTCTCGGTCCTGCCGATGTCCTGTGACACAGCTGGACGAAGCTCGGGCATCCCCTTACCAAGGAGGAGGCCGCTGCCTCCTGCCCCTCGGAGTCAGGGCCACTCTTGGGAGTTCGGGGCCCAGCATCTGCAGCAGGGCTGGCCTCACTCTCACAGGTCAGCGTTGTCCTCGGGTGCAGAGAGCGAGCACTGGGCAGGTAGGGACTGCTGCGTGTGCCCGAGAAGGGGTCGGGACAGGGACATTGGAGTGTGCACCAGCATCCGCCACAGCTGCACATTGCAGTGCTGGGGTTTTCTCCTGTGGCTCTTAGCGTTTTCGTGATGCCATCCGGGTGTGTTCCTGCACGAACGAGGCCCCTTCTCTTCCTGTTTAGACCCTCATAGCCAGTGCGCAGATATGTAGTGAGTCTGTACCTGTGTTTTCCTCTACGTGTGCAATCCTGGCCTTGCACACTGGCTCTGCCGCTTCCTAGCTTTTGAACCTCAGACAGCTTTAGCTATAGGTTCTGTGAGATGGGAATAATCATACAATCTACCTTGTACAGTTACTGTGAAAATTAAATATATGGATGAGAAAGTTAGTAAGTTGTTGATAGTATTGGTTGTTGCAGTTACTAATATTTTTATTAATGATTGTAAAAATAGAAAGCTCTTGATATTTGGGGATTTCTAAGCCTCTGTTTTTGACTCATAATAATTTTTTTCTTGTACATTTTCTTAGTAGACAAACATTTCATTTAGAAAATAGTGACAGTTTGGCCCTTCCTTTCCGTTCTTTGTGCCAGTTTCCTGGGCGATAGCCCTAGGACTCTGCTGCCTGAGCAGGGAGGAGAGATGCCGCCGCGTGTGTTGTTTCTGTTTATAATGGCAATGTTTTTGCTCTTTGAGCATTAAATGGGGTATTGCTAGTGACTCCTGGGAGATGCCATTCCACTAGCTTGACAAACATGCCTTCTCTTCCAAGATTACAGACTGTTTTTATATCACGAGGGAATATGGAATTTTATTAAATGCTTTAGACAATTTTCCTCTTTTGTTTTGTTTTGTTTTGTTTTGTTTTTTTGGCACCGGGGATCCAACTCGGGTCCTTGCGCTTGCGAGGCAGGCAGCAGAACCACTGAGCCCCCAATTTTCCTCTTTTTAAAGAGAAAAACTTACGTAAAATAATGGCTTTAGGTAACGAATAGGCCTCATTTCCAATGACACAACCACGCTCCTCTGGCATTCAGAGCTCGCTGTTTCCGCTCACCTCCGCTCCTCGCCCTCGCAGACCTGGTCACTGTACTCGCTAACGTCGATGGCCCCGGAGTCCTGTCCTTCAACAACAGCGAGCGCCTCTTCCTGAGAGAGCCAGTGGCTGCCTCGGTCTCCCTCTCCACGCAGCAGAGCGAGGCAGTGCTGTCCGTGGTCTGGGAGCCCGCACAGGGGCTGTTCGGTACCGTGACCGTGCAGTTCCCGGTGACCGAGGCCAACTACTCTGCGGAGTCCCAGGACCTGACCCCTTCCCGAGGCTACATTGTTTTAGAGGAAGGAGTTCGATTCAAGGTGCGGTGTGGCTCTTTTATCTTTAATGTTGCAGAGGGCTTCTCTAAAGGTGCAACCTACCTATCCTCAAAGGGAAAGGAAGCATTCCCAACTGAGGATTTCCTACAGACCCGGAGAGGAGTGTGTGGTCCCAATGAGGTGCAGCTGGAGAAGTCGCTCTTCATGGAGCAAGGGAGGGAGAAATAATAAAACGACATAGAGCTAGTTTGAATTTCAAGCCCATGTCAATGGCAAAATTCTCTTTATATTGTGTATTAAGCATAAACTAAAAACAAAAAAATCCCAGCCTCACTCAGACACTTCTTTTTGCCACAGTTTAAATGTAACTGCTTATCTTAGATTGCTTGTTTGGGCGTAGGAATAGTATATTAGAGGAAAAATGCTGAGTTTGAGTTGAATTATGACTGTGATCTCATGGAAGTTTACCCTCTAAATTTTTTTATATTTTTTATTTTCTATACTTGTTACTAAACTTTATTTTTAAAAACAGTTTAATTTTAAGATAGTTATACTACCTTTAGACATTTTTCTCTAGCTGGCTATATAAAATATAACTCCAAACTAATATACATAATTCTTTCATCTAAAATAGTTCATCCCGTTAAATAATTTTCCTCATGATAATTTTGTGTAAACTTCAGCATACTTTTATGCTGGGCTGTTTTTATGTTCTTGGAAATGTAAACCTTTAATTGTTCAGAGACACTTAAATCCTGAAATGATATAAAAATTCAGATTTGAAGTTTATTATGATTTTGCCCTTCTTTTGCTGTGTTCACATTTTTTCATTTTTAAATTTTAAATTATTTGTATTGTTTTTTTCCTGTTACTTTTTCATAGGGTGAAGAAAAGCCCTTTCTGTTCATTAGGCAAATTAAATGTTAGGGCAAATTGGAATAAATTTTAATGCACATAACTGCTTTCTTCCCCACATTTTTAATCATGAAATATAATATACAAATCTTAAATGTGTGCATGAATGACTTAAAAGACATATGCACACGTGTAACCACTCAGATTAAGATACTTAACAAGTCTCTCACCCAGAAGCGTTCCCTTTGCCCTTTCCCTCTTCCAGAAGAAATTGCTTTCTAATGTTTATAATTACAGACTCATTTTGCTGGTTCTTGGGCTGTGTCAATCGACTCATGGGGTATCTACTCTTTTGTGTTTGACTCCTTTCACTCAACATAATTGTTGAAATCTGCATGATTGCACAAAGCAGTAATTTCTTCCTCTTGTGTTACGGAGTAGTGTTCCAGTAAAGAGATCCCACTTTGTTGATCCAGTCTCCTGCTGGTAGAGATTCAGATTGTTTCTGATTGGTGCCTGATCCCTCACTACACTTGAGCAGTGACTCCTAGTTTACAATGGGATCAATAAAGTTATAAAGTCAGGGCAGCATAAGAAGTTAGCAAAAATGAAGATGTGAATTTAATCTTTTAATGAGTGTTATTTTAAAATGCTTAAAATATTTATGTTTTAGATACTTTCTTTCAATATATGCCTGTTTTGAAAATCCACATACTAGTACCTTGAAACAGTTCTAGCTATCACATTACGGGGATCATTATTATAAAGAAAAAAGGTGGTATTTCTCAAAACATATTATTTTCTTGTCAGAATGTGTAATAAAGTTCTGTGTGTGTGTGTGTGTGTGTGTTGCAAACTGTATTCTAGTAACTGTATCTTTTGATTTTGTTTTCAGGCCCTACACATATCTGCCATATTAGACACGGAACCAGAAATGGCTGAGCATTTTGTTTGCACCTTGTTTAACCCAACTGGAGGTGCCAGACTGGGGTCACGCGTTGAAACCTTGATAACGGTTTTGCAAAACCAGGCCCCTCTGGGGCTATTCAGTATCTCTGCCGTTGACAATAGGTATAATTTATAAGGAGATTATCACTTCAAAAACTAAGTAGGGAATGTTTTTTGACATAAAAAATGTTTGATTATTTGAGAAAGGGCCTTTTAGAATGACCTCTGGAAGATAGATTCCGAGAGGTTGTGCATTCTCTCCCGTAATAGGGAACATCCAAAGGCTAAACGTGTCTGATGTGGTGATGTTATTAGAATTTTTCTGTTCTCAGGTTTTCAAGTAAAGGCCTGCATTATTTTGTGTGTGTGTGTGTGTGTGTGTGTGTGTTTTGTTTTTTTTTTTTTACCAGGGATCAAACTCGGGATCAAATCCCCGGCCTAGGCCAGGGATTTAGCTCAGTGGTTTTGCTGCCTGCTGCGCAAGCACAAGGACCTGAGTTCGATCCCAGGTACCAATAAATAAATAAATAAATAAATCCCCGGCCTATTTTGTGTTTTTAAAAATAATAAAATCAATATATATGGCATGTACTTAATTGCTCAGACCAAATGAATGACTCTTCAAACATATATTAACATGGCTGTAGTTCTAAAGTTTCCTCTGGGAGCTACAAATGTTTATATTTTATGTCTTAAAAATACTTTAAGTGATAAATGTTTATTAAAATACAAAGAATTTCCTGACTCAGGACTGGGAATTTAGCTTAGTGGTTCTGGCGCCTGCCTTGCAAATGCAAGGACCCGAGTTCGATCCCTGGTACCAAAAAAAAAAGAAAAAGAAAAAGAATTTCCTGACTCATTTTCCCCTAGTTAGAAGTTTTTGATTTACATGTGAAGAAATTTAGAAATAGGGTTTTTTTTTTTAGAATGTATAATGTGAAGTTACTGATTCTTAATATTTTCTTAGGATTATAGTATAAGGGTACTGCATTGGGCTTTTTGGAAAAACTCCATAATTGAATGATTTTTTTAGTTCTAGAATCTAGTCTCCCTGGTATATAAAATTTGTGGATGTTACTTGAGTTGCATAAATGTAGTAACGTATCAAGTATGTGCTGGCAATGTGGTACATATTTTAAAATGTATAAATTATTCCTTTTTCTGCTTTCCACAATCCATTTTTTTCTCTTTTTAGGGCCACCTCTATTAACACAGAAGAAGCCAACAGGACTGTATACTTAAATGTATCGCGTACTAATGGCACTGAATTAGCTGTGAGTGTGCAGTGGGAAACGGTATCCGAAACAGCCTTTGGCATGAGTATGTTTCATTTCTTGTATGAGCAAAATATCCCTGCTGGGGCTTCTCCCAGGGCTGGGAGGTGGCTCCTGGGGCCCAGTGACTGAGAGCCCTGCAGAACCCAGGGCTGGGCCATGTTGCTGCAGGGCCAGAGCCACCCAGAGCCCACCCCTGTGGTGACACCCCCCACTTGAGATAAGGAAGTCACTGAGGCCTGTGCTGGGGGCTGAGCACTGGAGGCCCTGCCAGTCCTCTTACAGACATGGGGTTTCCCTGAGGCCCCATCCTGCCTGCAGTGACTGGGACTGCTTCTTCCTGGAGTTGGGTGGAGGCAGGATCTGAGGGCCACTCACTTGTTCAGGATGAAGTAGATGTCGGAGACGCCTGGGCATGGCGGCTGATCTGCATTCCTCTTATGCCAGCTGTGCACTGAGACCTGGGGTTGGAAACTTCCGGAGCCCAGGCCAAGTCCCTGGACATTTCTCGAGCTGGCAACTACATCCGGGGGGCTCCCTGTGCTAAACAGGGCTGAAAGGAGCAGCAGCAGAAGCAGGAGGAAGAGCACAGAACTAGGGCCATGACTCCCCATTTTCTTGGCTGTCTCTGTGACCGCTTTGCTTATGAACCCTGCCCCAGGGCCTCCTGGTTGACAACCTCCCCTGTGCCCAGGGGCCTTGGCTGGCCCCTGGAGCCCTGTCACCAATGCCCAATGTGCCCACACAAGTTCCCTCTCGGAGCACAGAGACTGGGAATCCTGCTGCCCCAGGTGTCCTGCTGCCAGCTGTCCCCAAGGCCCTTGCCTCCTCCTCTAGGCAAAACACTGGGATTATGATGGACAGAATGGTTGTCATGGTGACTTTGTGAGCTACAGCTCCGCCCAGGGACCTGCATGTGGTCATGATGCTGACCATGATCCTGATGCTGTCAACAAGCAGGTCCCTGGGCAGAGCTGCGGGTCACAAAGTCACCATGCCAACCATTCCGTCCATCATAACCACAGGGTATTCTGCCCTGGGGTGGGGGGAGGGCCTTGGGGACAGTCCGTGGCTGGACACCGAGGGAAGCAGTGTCCCCAGTCACTGTGCTCTCAGAGGGAACTGGTGTGGGCCCACTGCGCATTGGTGACAGGGCTCCAGGGGCCTTGGTCCCTGGGCACAGAGGAGGTGGCCACACAGGAGGCCCGAGGTGGCTGGTGTTCGGCCTCCCTGGGCTCTGGACAGGGTCCCATGAGCAAGGAGGTCACAGAGACCGGCAGCAAAATGGGGAGGCACAGCCCCTGTGTGCCCTGCTCTGTGCTCTTCCTCTGCTCCTCCTGCTGCTATGTGTGTGGCTTTCCAGAGCCCAGAGCTTCCAGGACCCTGGCTCAGGCTGGAGAGCTTCCCACTCCTATTACCCGAACTCTATCCATTTCTCAGCTACGGACACCCACAGGCCAGGCAGAGTGGGAACCAAGATGAGGACGTTCTGCAGTACTGTGATGGCGCTTTTGATGTCTACTACCTCCTTGACTCGTGAGTGCTCTTCTTACCTCGGCCTGGGTGGGCCCAGCTGTCTGTCCCCTAGGTCACTGTAGGAGGATGTGGTATGAGGGGTTATGAGCCTTTGCCAGAAGAGAAGCAGGGCCAGTGTGCTGTAAGAGAGGAGAATCCAGCCTCTGTGGCTTCCTGATTCCTGGAGGGGGACTAAGGACCCAGCAAGGTGGTAGTCTTTTGCATCCAGCTGAACATCCAAGCCTTTATTGGTCAGCTTCTCTTTGGAGTGAGTTAAAGAAAATAAGTGAGTCCCTTGTGTGCCAGAATTCTGTCCAGGTGATCTCTGAGAGCCATTACGGGAGCCATCGGTGCAATGCCCTATGATTCCAACCTGGGAGTCCAAGCAGGACCAGAGTATGAGGAGAGGGTCGGGCAAGAGGGGGAAGCCAAATAGGGGTCCCTGAGACAAAGGCTTCTGTCAGAGGAGGGATGGGTCACATCTGTGATTCCTAAAAGACTGGCAGCCTTGGGGAGGATCAGTTGGAAGGGGAAGGATGAGACTGGGTGGCAGTACAAAGAGGAAGGGTCCTAGGCGGCCTGGGGAAGGCAGGAGGGAGCCTGGGACAGGTGTGTGCACAGCAGAGGTGGCACCCACAGGCTGGAGCTGGCAGAGGAAGGAGGGAGAGTGAGGGGGGAGCAGAGGAGCTGATGTCCATCCTCCTGACCCCAGCTCTGGGCAGTGTCACCTTGCTGCAGGGGACAGGGGCTGCAGCCCTCCCCGGGCATCAGGACTGTGGTAGCTGCTGGAACACACAAACCAGGGTCGCTGTACTCTGGAAACAGAGAAGCCTGCGTGCCTCTGCCCTGAAGGGGTGTCAGCAGAGTTTAGATGGGAAGCGGGCAAATCTGCCTCTGACTGTCTCCTGAAAAGCAAAGAAAGGGCTGGATTGAGAGGCTGCAGTTCGGATCTTTCCTGCATCCCCTCCCCTATCCTCTGCTGTCCACAAGGGTCTGTGGAAATAGTTGTTCACTGTATTTAGGGAATGACGATAAGAAAAATGTCTATACATGTACAGGGCCCATGCAATTTTAAAAATATTTTCAGTCCATCTTTAGGTGAATGGGTAGATGGAAAAGCTGGAGATATGGAAGGCAATGGTACTGTGTCCTGGGCACCAAGGTTTCCATGAGGACGGCTCACATCCACCAGGTCTACTCTCTTGGTTTGCAGACTTCCTCCTTGTCTCTACCTTTCAACTATTTCATTATGACGTGTCTTGGTGTAGGCTTCTTCGCTTTATCCTACGTGGATGGATTGGATTTGCAGATGAGTATCAGTCGTGAAATTTGGGATGTGTTTGGCCAGTATTTCTTCAAGAAATGTCTCTACTCCTTTCTCTCTATTTCTGAGACTCTTACATTGTCTATAGTGGTCTGCCTGGTGGTACCCCACAGATCCCTTAAATATCCATCACTTTTCTTCTCTCTTTCTTTTTTTTTTTTGTATTAAATTCTTTTATTGGTACATTGTAGGTATCCAACACAATTACATTTCTCATTGGGAATTGTACCTTTATATAATGCATCTTGGTTCTTATTTTTTCCCCATTCCTAGCCCTCCCTTCACGCCCTCCACCCTTCCCTATTTACAAAGACTTTATTTTCATTTTTTCCATTTCTCATCAGTTTTTCCTTTCCCTTCTTTCCTTTCCCCTGTGCCTCCCACTACCCCTACCCCTTTGGACCTTTTCTTCCTATTTTACATTATCGATTATTCATTCTAATAATTGGTACATTTTAGGTATACAATATAATGACATTCATCATTGGAAATTTGCACCTTTACATAGTCTCTCTTGGTTCTTGTTTTTCACCTTTGCCCAGCCCTCCCTTCAACCCCTCCAGCCCTCCCTATTTACAAAGATTTTGTTCCTATTTTTCCATTTTCTCATATTAATCCCATTCCCTTCTATCCTTTCCCTTAGCCCTCCCACTTCCTTCCCCTTTGGGACAACGGCTCAGAAGCCCCTACCTCTGGGCCGGGAACAGTGGGACTCAGTACCTTGGTCTGGTGGTCTGGTGTCCTCTGCGCCTTGGTAATGTGGAATCAGGTGGCTGCCTGTCTGCAGTGGGGTGATCCGGTGTCTTCCGCGTGACTCAGGACCTCGGTAGGGTGTGCGCAGACCTGCCTGTCTGCAGCGGGCTGATTCGGCGTCTTCCGCATGACTCTTCTCTCTTTCATTTTCATTTCCTTGAAATACGTGCTTTAAATTATACTGTACTATAATTCAATTGGCTTATTCTTTCTTTTGCTGTTCAACTGTTCAGATTTAGAGCTGAACAGCTCCACAAAATAAATGAATATTTATACTGAAAAAAATTATATCATCCATCTATGAGGCACTTCATCACCAGCATTTCTGTTTGGTTCCTTCTTAATGTTCTCACTCTTTGTTGTTATCCTGACTTCCTTTAATTTTTTTGTCTTTGTTTTCCTTCAGTCTTTAAGCATAATTAAGACAGTTGTTTTGAATCAATATGTAGTAAATCTAAAGATTTGACATCCTTTGGAGTGGTTTTTGTTGATTAATATAGTTCCTTTGAGTGAGGTGTGCATTCCTATTACCTTGTATGCCTTGTGGAGTTTTTATTTATTCTTTTTTTGACAATTAGGTGTTTGAACATTATTATATTGTAACTTTAGAAATCAAATCCCAGCATGCTTTGGCGGGGGGGCGGGTAGATGTCTGTATTCATTCATGTATTTTGAGACTTTTCCAAACTATTTTTGCAAAGACTTCCTAGCTATATCTGATTACTGAGTTGGTGGCCCTTCAGCTCATATTCAGGTAATATCGTGACAGATTTCGCTGAATTCTGGAAGCTCAAACAAAAGTACAAACACCATAAAAATTAGGCAGAGAAAACATCCACCAGCCTGTCTTTACAGTTGGTTTGTGCTGAGGTACAGCTTTGTAACTTAGCTGAGGTTGTTCTGCATCTAAAGATCAACCTGAGTCAAAAGCCTATGTTTGGATTTCTCTAAACACAATCCTTGCTCCTGTACAAGTGTGAACCTCAAAACTCTGGACACATTGCTGGCTGTGAGCATCCTAACTCCCAGTCTCCCTCCCCTTGCCTTTGATGACCTAGTGTAGGTCCCCACAGAAAATAGGCTACTCCAGGTGTCTATGGAATTGTCCAGTTTCCTCACTCATGTTCTGACTTCTGTGAAACAGAATCAGCAGCAAATCCTTCAGATGTCCCCTAGGCAGGTGAAAACGAAAGCTCACAAGTAAAGCATGTGTGTCCCCCTGTGGTTGTGGAGAACCACTTGGCCTGGACCATGCTGGGAAGCGGGTAAGGGAAGGGTTCCACAGAACACCTCACACTTTTCCACCCTTTAGAAGGGGGCTTTTTTAACAGTGGCATGTTTGCTCCATTTCCATAAAGCACTGATGGGCATTTTGCAGAGCTCCTGCAAGATGAGCACACAAGCATTTCACTTATTTTGTAAGTTTCTGTAGGAGAACAAGGGCCCAAAGCATACTTGGCTGTTTATTCTAACATCCCTCCATGATACTAACTTTTACCTAGAATTCCATTTTTCCCATTTGTCAAGGAATGGTTTGAAGAAAAATTTAAATGCCAAATAGTAGAAAGAAACTCACAAAAAACTGAGAGCTCCTTCCCAACCACTCTCTGTGTCTGAACCCAATAGCCAAACATAGCTCCATGCAAATCTCTAGTTTTCTTTGACAATGTACAGATGTTCGTGATAACGTGTTTGTAACAACTGTCTTCTGCTGCTTTGAGATTTACCCATTGTTCATCAACTTCTTTTTATGGTGAAATTTTCTCAGCTTCTACTCCCCTATACGATTTGATCTCACATCCTTTCATCTTCTCAACCTGGTGCTGTCACAATGATGTTTCAATCAGATTTTATCAGAAGTGGAAGCCTATGAGGAGGTGGGCCCTCCCCAAGGCACCTACTTCCTGGGCACCTGACTGTGCCTGTGTCCTTTCCTCTGCCCACGAGCACTTGCTTTCTCCTGTGTCCTACAATCCAAGCCCTCTTTCAAAATCCTCACTCCTAGGACTCCCCAGGAGCAGGTGCCATAAGCAGGTGAAGAGTGATGAGAGGGAAAGCAAAGAGTGTGAGGATTAGGGAAATGAGGGGACTTGCTTCTTAATCTTGGAGTTGCTGAGGGCAAAGCCTGCATCCTGGAAAAGTCTTAGGGTCTGGTGTTTGCTTACACAGCAACTGTCAGACAGCAGTGTCACTCACATATGCCAAATACAGTGGACAGTGCATGGGGTATGAAGAAAGACCTGGCTATAGATTTATCCCGGGTATGGACATTGTGACAAATAGCCTGAAAAGAGCTCATTTTCCTCAATCATGAACTGGGAATAAGCAGACATCACAGGGTGGATCTGGAGGGAAAATGACCTCTACGTGCCTGGGACACATGTGCTCCCTGTCTGTTACCAGGAGATTGTTAGGATGATTTAGTTCTTCATTTCCTCCTGGTGTCTACACTGATTTAGACCCAGCCTAGCAGAGTAGATGGAACAGGAGGAGGTGGCTCTTGGAGTGTGACAGTCAGCACACATTTGTGTGACCTTCGGGGGTCCCACTTGTGGGCATGATCATCTCTGGAGGGGAGAAGGTGGCCTCCTGGTGGGTGCCTCTCACCCACTCACCATGGAGCCCTGAGTATCACAGGTCCCTCCGCACCAGGCGCAGTTCTCTTCTGCCCCCTGATGCTTCACCGGCAGAGCTGTGGGGACCCAGAGACCTTTGCCAGGGACATAGGGCAGATGTGACTGGTTCCCACTGGACAGGAGTCACGAGGCCCCAGGCTCCTCCTGCTCCTCACTCTCCATCTGGGGACAGAGTGGGACACAATGGAGCAGGATGCTGGAGTGGGGATGGGAAGAGCCTGCAGCCATCCCTGCTGGTCCACAGTGTGGGCACCAGGGCAGCAGTGGCCAGCCTGTTCCCTTTCCCTGGCAGTGTCTGCTAGAAAAGGCCTCTTGGGCCTGCAGGGGCTGGACTACAGGCTGGTGACAAAACCAATGTCGCACAGTCTGGGGTGCTGGTCCCCCATGCTGAGGCCCAGGTTCCCATGGGAACATGTCCCCCAGCCTCCATGCTGCTGGGGAATGTGGAAAGGAAGAGGAATCTGGGGTGTGAGGAGGAGGTATGCAAGGCAGATACAGTCTACAAAAGGTTCCCGTTCCAAGGGCAGGTCTGACATCTGGAACCCAGGAGTCCAGCAGGGAAGCCACAGGCCACATCTGGTCACCTCTGGACCTGGTGATGGCTCTAAAAGGCTTCCAATGGCCATGGTGCCAAGGTCACTACCCACAGGGACCTGGGAAGGTCACATCATGGGCAAGTGATGGCAGAGAACCCACAAGTCAGAGGTGACCAGAGACTTCTTCCAGCATGTCCCCTTCTTCCAGTTGGTGTCACAGCCATCACCTAGTGTGACCAGCTGCACTGGTCGGCCACCAAGAGTCCCTTGTGCTGGGAGGCCCCTCAATCCCAGCAGATGGCCTGGTTGGCCAGCCTCTTCCCACTGGTGGCCCTGATGACAGTCACCTCCAGGATCCCCTACTGTGGTCAGAGGCATTGGGGTGGGAGCCAGTGTTAAGGATCCTGAAGAGAAGGGGCAAAGACAGAGGCCAGGTGTTCCTTGAAAGGGCACCTCATCCCTTAACTCCTGTATCTTCATTGCAGATCCCAACCCACGTTGACCTGGGCTACCTTGTCCTCATGTTTGGAAGATTTGGCGGAGAAATATGTAAAGTATGCTTCTCTGTGATGCAGGCTGCTTGAACATCCATTAGACTTGGTGGGGTCCCTTGGGTGGGGGCACAGAGCCCAGCATGACCAGGAAGGAAAGGGGACAGGGTGCACTGGTCCTCTGGGTCTCAGCTGTGTGCCTGCCCTGCCTGGGAACCTGGGCACCTGCAGGGACACCGTCTGCCCTCCAGACCCCCAGGTTGGGAAGGAAGTCAGGAGAGCAACTCAGTAGCTGACACCTGGACACAGGGTGCTCAGGGCCAAAGGAAAGGGACAGAGAGTGTGCCAGGAAGGTTAGAGGGGAAAACAAGGATTCCTAGAGGGAAGTGGTCCTGGGCAGCTTCCCAGAGGAGTGGGAAGTGAACTTGACCTTGAAGGCTGGAGAAAAGTCAGGGTCACAGTAACCCTCAGGGTGCCCTCTAGTGGGTGGTCTGTTTAGGCTGAGGAGTGTGGGTAACTCAGGGGAGGGTTGGAGACAAATCCTCACAAGTTGCTTGGGGCCAATGTCACAAGGATTTATTGTTCCAGGCCAAGGAGGGCCTTGAATTCTTCCTCTGTGTCACAAGGAGCCATGGAAGATTCACAGGCAGGGGAGTGATATAGTGCTCCAGGAAAAAACCTGGCAACTGTAGGTGAACAGAGCCAGGAAGAAGAGCAGGAGCAGTGGTCAGCTCAGCCAAGAAGGCTGCAGCCACTTTGCCGAGGGTCAGAGGTCCTGGGCCAAGGGCAGTTGGTCAGTGGCAGGAAGGGGAGGCATTGTGAGGGAGTGGGATTTCCTGAGCTGGAAGGAGGGAGGAGGAAATGGAGGGAAAGAGGGATGGGGTTAGGATAGAAAGAAGGTGACTGTAGAAGACAGGCCAGGTGGGAGGGAGGCCCCATGAGGAATGAGGAGGCTCTGTCTCCTTTAGTGTGTGTGTGTGTGTGTGTGTGTGTGTATGTGGTTATAGCCTTGATATGAGTGTGCCTATGTACAACTGTATGTGTGCATGACGATATGTGTGACTATGTACATGTATGACGGTATGTGTGACTGTATGTGTGCTGTGAATGTATCAGTCTATGTGCATGTGAGTGTGAGTGGTAGCGTGAAAGTATGACTTTGAGTGTTGTAAATATGTGTGTACTGTATCTGTGTGTGAGTGTTGAGTGTGTGTGAATTTGCATTATTGTGTTTTAGAATGTGTAGATCAGTGTGTGATTGAGTGAGTATAAGTGTGTGTTGGGGTGCTGGCCCAGAGGCTTGGTCATGAGGTCACCCTGACTCTCCCTGGGTCCCTGGGTCCCCACAGGGGACTGCAGCATTGCCTACTGAGGCTCTTTGCCCGTATCTGAAATGACCCTGGGCACAGAGCTGTGAGCAGCAGGGTCCGTGCTTCCCCTGGGGATGTGTCCTGGCGTCAAGTTCCCTGGCTTCTCACAGCCATGCTTCTCCCCAGCCCCAACCTGCGCATGTCCTTCATTGTGATTAACACAAGGTCAAGAATTGAAATGATGCTCACCTCAAATAGGTAGGTGTTGGTGGGACCCGGGAGGTGGGCCCCAGGGGAAGAGCTGGAGGTTTGTGCTGGGCAGCAAGGTCCTCTGGTGGGTCCCAGACAGGCAGCCCCAGGGGGCCCTGTGTCCTGGGCTCCTAAGGGTGCCACAGGGAGGGCTGTGGGGAAGGTGGCCTACATGTACACACAGGCTGAACACCAGAGGGGTTCTTGGGAGCTGCTGATGGGCTAGGCGGTGAGGGACCTAGCCCCTTAATGCAGTGAGGGACCTGACAGAGTGAAGAACGGAGGAGAGGAGGAGTGCTGTCTGGGGGCAGGGGAACTGCTGCCAAGAGCCTGGGATAAGGCAAGGGACAGAGAGGGGAGCGAGTGGGACAAGCCAGCAGCCAGAGAGGAGAGGGCGGGGGCTGGGCTGGGCAGGACCTGGCTGGGCCTCCCCTGGGCAGGGCTGGCTGTGTCTCCTCCTAGGCAGGGCCCAGGCAGAGATGCATCCAAGGCCCTCAGAGCTTGGCCCACAGCAGGTCTCTGCCCCAGGAGGAAGCCGCCCTCAGCGTCTTCACTCTAGGTGGCCTTGCTGTGCGGGCTCAGCCCTGTCACAGCCAATCAGCCTGAACACAGTCTTCCTTTTCTGTCCCAGTGCTGCCACCAGAGCTGGTGCTGCCTGCCCCGATCAATCCTGTCTCTAACAGCCCCTGACAGCTCTGTCCTGGCAGCCTGAGGACAGGGCTCGGCCGCCTCAGCAGCCTGCGGCCACGTCCCCACCTCAAGCCTTTAGGGTCAGGAACACTGAGGTTCTCAGCCCCGCTGCTCACGAAGCAGCCTGGCTCCTTCCTTTGGTGGCTAAGGGAGGGGCAGGTCAGGGTCTGTGCAGTGGAGACAGCACAGGACAGGCTGAGCTTGGGACCTGTGAACCAGCCTTCATTGCTGGAGGACAGAGCCTCAGCAGGGTGTCCTTGGCTTCCACTCAGCATCAGGCATGGGGGTCTCCCTGAAACCTCAGACTCAAACTGCATGTCCCTGGGTCCCACTCCACCCTTGCTGAAGCACCCCTGGGGAGGGGTCCCTGAGGGTGGGGTGCTTGAGACAGGATGAGCTCAGAGAAAGTCAGGTTCCTGAGGGACCTGCTTTCAGCCTCCCCACCACCCAGAGGGCTCAGAGGTCAGGGACAGAAAAGGACACAAACCTGGCAATGATCCAGCACACAACTGGGTTGGGAGAGTTGCTCATGTTTCCCGTCCATGGCATTTCCACAGTTCACCCAGCCATAGGATGGCTTGAGGGCTATTTCTTTCTGTCCACTTTCCTCACCTCCATCTTTTTGCCATGAATTTTTCAGAACGACAATCTTCCATCATCTTGTCCAGTTGGAGACCATTCCCACTGGTGGGGAAATCTACCTGCAGAAGGCACTCAGACAGGTGGGGAGCCCACTTCCTGGAGTCCATGCTGGCCCTCACCTTAGAGCACTATCCCAGTCTACTGCTCTCTCTATGGTGTTTCTCTTTCCTTGCAGGCGAATGATCAGATTGCAAGAGCCAATTCCAGAGGTGAGCCCCTGCCTTCCTCCTCAGGTGGCTGCACCGAGCTGGCCGCCCTCCAGGGAGCTCTATGTGCAGACCCCATGGTTCCCCAGCCTGGCTCTGGGAGCCCATTGCTCCCCTTCCCATCCCAGTACTTTTCAGTGGGCAGAGCACCTGCCCCAGCATGGCTCTCACAGGACAGGAGGTCCCATGGGTCCACACAGGGCACTTGGTCACTCTGAGCTCCTGGACTTTCACTGGGCCCTGTGTGCAGAAGGAGAAGGCCGAGATCCCAAGCTGCCTGAGAACCACCATAAGGAGCCCACTCTCTCCCCAGGGCCAGACCTTCCTCCCCTTCTCCGTTCCTGTCTTCCATGGCCCACTTGCTCCTGGACCTGCATCTCCTACCACGAAAATGGCTGGCAGCTCTGGGCCAGAGTGGTGGGGCCCAGTGGGGACTGTGCTGGGGAAGAATGGGGTCCCCTGTCCAGGACCCCGCATGAGAGTGCTGAGCAGCTGGGCCGCTGTCCCAAGCAGAAACCTGCAGGTTGTAGCCAAAGCAGGCACTGGCACCACCCCTTCCTGGGCTGCTCTGCAGGACAGGCTGCTGCTTCCTGTGCCCAGAGATGGGCTGGGGCTGGTGGACACATGGCTGGGCTGTCCTCAGGGCAGAGGGTGTGCCTTCTGGGACCAGTAAGGGTTCAGGCTATCTGGTAGGGAGATGGCCCTGGGCAAGAGCCCCTTCTCATTCTGGGGTCTCTGGGTGGTGGGTGCTGGGGTAAGGGTTAAGGTGTGAGGAGCACCCACCTGCCTTCCGTGGGCAGTGCTGAGGCCTAGCAGTCTACGGTGGTCCTGGGTCCCCTGCTGGTCACTCTTGGACCTTACTCACCACCCCTCTTGTTTCTTGACAGGCAACAGGGTGTCTAGCATGATCATCGCTCTACTTACTGGACAACTGAAGCCAGATGTACTTAACAAATCTGTGGTGGAGGTGAGTGGGCTTGTCCTCAGCGTTCTCTGTTCCATTCTGTGCCAAAAGCTCACCCAGTTCTTTCCCTCAGGCTCACAAGGCTCGGACCATGGGAGCGTACATTTACTGCATTGGTGTCAGCGAATACAACGTAGAACAGGTATTTTGGATCGGGTGACTGGGGGCCCTCTGCAGTCCCGCTGGTGACAGATCTCCAAGACAGCTCCTCAGGGCACCAGGAAATGCGGGCAGCAGGTGTGCCAGGCAGAAGGACAAAAATGGGTTTCAGTACACCGCACCACACTGAGTGGTGCAGAGCTTCCTATGTCCTGAGCCTGGGGTGCGTGCAGGCGCCCCCACGGCCCAAGGGCATGACACTGTGCCCTGGCTCTGGGGCCCTGGTGCATCGAGGAGTCCCTGCCTTGGGGGCCAAGCCAGTTCCTCTCTCTTATAGTTGACAGCAATTGCAGACAGCCCAGAACACGTGTTTGGCATACATGGGGTACCCAGGAACCTGCATGGAAGAGTTAACTACGTGCGTGAGTGGGCAGGGTGCGAGCAGGGGGACAGCGGCATCTCTTCAGGGCCTGAGGCTCACATTCCTGTCCCTTCTCCTGCTCTCCATCTCAGATTGGAACAAGGGCCTGTCTTGAACTCAGATCAGTGGAGCCTTCCCCTCTGTGCACAGGTGAGAGCTGAGGGGTGACAGCTATGGGCAGGGCGGTGCAGGGAGTTGTGTGCACAAGTAATGTGTGGTGTGTGTGGTCTGTGGGATGTGTGGTATATGTGATGTGTAATATATGGTGTGAGTACTGGGGTATGTTGGTGCTGTGTGGCTATGTTCCGTGTGTCCTTGATTGATGTATGGGTATGCATGATGTATGTGTGATATTTGATTTATATGTGTGTTTTATGTTATGTGTATGTGTTTTATGGTATGTTTCTGATGAGTGTGATGGTGTTTTCATTTTGACATGTGTTGTTTGTTGTTCTTGGTGGATGAACTATGTGTAGTACATGTAAAAGATACATGTTGTGTGTGGTAGGGTATATGCTTTGTATATTTGTGAGTGTATGTGGTGTATATTAGGAGTATGGTAGATGGATGTTATATATGATATATGTATTGGTGGTGCGGTGTGTATGTGTCCATTGTGTGTTTGGAAAGTGTGTACATTATGTGTTGTGTTGGTTTATGAGGGGTGTTTTTGTGTGTTTATATGGTGTGTGTTCGGGGTACAATTTGTGTATGTTTGGTAAGTTTGTGGTGTGTGTGTTTGTAGTGTGTCTTTGATGATTGTGGGGCAGGGTGTGTTGTGATGTTGTTGTATGATATGTGTGGTATGTGGATTTGTGGAAATACGTTAAGCTGGTATCTAGATGGTCCCCCAAAGCTTCATGCACTCATAAGTGGGGCTTTGAGGAGTGACTGGATCATGGGTATGTGGTACTGGATTAGTCCACCAATTGTTTTAGCATAGTTCTAGGTATGGATGATGGATTTATTGAAGAAGGAAGCCCCTCCCTGGATGTGGGTGGCACCAACCAATAGTCTTGCAACTTGGATGAAATAAAAAGGGAAAGAAGGAAGTGCTGCTGCTTCCTGCTTGCCATGCCATGAGTTCTTTCTCCTCTGCCATGCCCCTCTTCCGTGCCACCCTGCCTTGTAGCCAGCTAACTATGGACTGAAACCTCTACAAACTGTGAGCTAACATAAACCTTTCCTCCCATAAGTTACAGATGCCAGATATTTTGTTCCAGCAACAAGAACCTAACTAAGACAGGATATATAGTGTGTTTTTCAGTATGACATGTATAAGGAGTGGGTATATATGTCTGTGGTACAGGCTATGTGTATCTTTGAGAAATGTGGTGTGTGATGTGTTTACATTTGCCATGAGGGGACAGTGTCATGTGGAGTAGGCAAAGCAGGGTGTGCTCTGTGATTTGTGGTGTGTGTATTTGGAATATATAAGATGTTTTTGGTGGAGTGTGGGGGTGGGTATAGTCCACATGACTCTGCATTGTGTATACATATATAATGTATATTCAATGGGGATGAAAGTCAAGAGTGACTGTGAGTATCTGTGAAATTACTTATTCTATCTCATAACAAAAAAATTTCATGTAAAATTATTAAAAATACATAGTATTTAAAAATTCTGAAGAAAACCCCAGAATTCAACAACAGATAAATAGGTCAAAACATGTTGAGTATTCCTTTCCTTAATGCTTAGTTTTAGAAGGTGTTTCACTTAATCTTGACTGAATGAAGAGACTCCTGGAGAGGTAATTGGATGGTGAGAGCACAACCTCACCAACAGGTTAACCCACTAATGAGCTCATAGACAAGCAGGTTTAGAGGAAGTGGGAATAGTTTAAAGAAGTGGGTTATGGGGCATGACCTTGGGCACTATTAACTGGTCTCCAGCTCCTTCCTCTGTGGCCTTTCCAATCTGCTCTGTTTCCTGGCTGCCATGAGTTGAGCTTTCTTCCACTACACCCTTCCTCTATGATGTCTCTGCTTTGGAAACAGCAGCAGCGAACCTGAACCCTCTGAAACCATAAACCAAAAGAAACCTTTCCTTGTTTGAGTTGTGATGTGAGATATTTTGTCCCAGTGACAGTAAGCTGACTAATACAGGAAATTGGTACCAGAAATGAATTATTGCTGTGACTGAACCTGATCCAAATAGTTCAGAAGCCTTTAAAATTGGTTTGCAGAGGGAGTTTTGAAAATTTTAGTGATGTGGGCTACATAAGCCCTACAATGCTGTAAGCAGAGGTTGATGGATGAGTGATTCTGGTAGAAACTTATTAGATTAGAATGGTGACAGGAAGAGATAGTAAAGACTGCTCATGAGGTTTTAGATGGGAATGGGAATTGCTCTGGAAATGTTCATTTTACAACTGGCAAAAAATATGCCTATATTATGTCTGTGCACTAAAACTTTGTGATGCCAACTTTAAAGGCAATGATCTAATTGACTCGATGGAGGAAATTTAAAAGCGGCCCAAAGTTCAGGCTGTAGCATGGGTACTACTGGAAAATTTTAGCAAGACTTACGGTGAGGATCAGGAGGAAAAAGCAGAGAAGAAAGATTTCTAAAACTTTCATTTGGCCAGAAAAGAATAATGTGTAAAGTGGGAGCCAAAGGAGGGATGATTGCTGAAGAGATTAGCACCATTACAAAGAAACCAAATAGTTTTTATTGAAACATCTTAAAAGGAAGGTGCCTTGAAGATATCTCAGAAATCATCAAGATGCCAACCCTTACAAAGTATCACAGTGTAAATATTTCATTTGAGGAGAGAGCTCCAGGAACACCTGTTTGAGAAGGGTCCCAGTGGAATTTGTTCTTCAGCACTCATTTCATCATTCTCAGCCACTCAGACATGCAGACACCACTGCAGCCATGGTCCAGGTGGACACAACTCAAGTTAGCAGAAGATTTTAGCACCATCCATGTGATGCTGGTTTTGCAGGCATGCAAAATTCAAGAGTCATGGGATCATAGAGGTTTCCACTCAGATTTCAAAGAAGGTCTTGGAGAGCTGGTAATATGTCACAAGGCTCTAGTTTCTGGCTGTAGACCCTGAGAGTGTAGTGCACGAACCTGAAAGAGTGAAATCAAAGCTGCAGTGGAGATCCCAGGAAGTTGGAAATGCCAGGAGCATGGAATGCCCACAAAGCCAGCACAAGAGAGAGACCATGTGTACTGCAACCAGTAAGGCTATTGGGATGGGGCTATCACTGCCTTTTGAAGTTCATATCATGCCACCACATACCTCGATGTCAGACATGGAGATATAGCACTTAATTTGCATTGCTGTGGATTTTTCTTACTGTGGTCCAATTGGTTTCTATCCCCCCATTCTTTCCATTGTTTGCCTTGCATCACTGTACCTTGGGATTATGTGACTTGTTTTTGATTCTTACAGGGGTTCACAGCTAGCTAAGAATATTTCTGCTGAGCCTCAGGGGAGTCTTTAGACTTTTGAGTAATGCTGAAACTTTTGAGTCTTTGGGGGAGGAATTAGTGTACTTTCACTTGTATGCAACTAAAAATTTTTAGTATTGAGTAGTTAGTAGTTTTATTTGTATGCAGCATTGTTGCGTCATGTCAGGCAGAATTATGGCCTGGTTATCGTATTGTGTAGAAATTAGGTTTTAAGAAGGTGTACTTAGGCATCAACTTGACAAGGTGGGTACTTGTGCAAGTTAATCTTGATTGTCAACCAGACTGGATCAAGAAACTCGTGAGAGGTCTTGGATTGTGAAGGTGCCAATGTCACAGTGGCTTAGCACACCAGTGAATTCATAGCTGAGAGGGCTATCAGTAGATGGTATCGCTAGATGATATTACTCCTGCTTGGAGTAAGTTGGACATGGGGGCATGACCTTGGGAACTATATCTGATCCCTATCCCTTCTTCCCTGGCTCTTTCACACTTGTTCTGCTTTCCCTTTGCCATGACTATAGCAGCTTTCCTTCACCATACCCTCTGCCATGACCTTTCTGCCTTGGAACCAGGTGACCATAGTCTGAAACTTCTCTTTGGATCTGTATAGATGTTTTTGGCTTTGGATTTTTTGAGGATTTGGAATTTTGTCTAGACACACTAGGATATCCTGGAGATGAGATACAAGTCTCATCAGTTATGCTTCATGTACGCTCAGTTATGTTTCATGCACACTGTGCATATGTAGCCTGAAGGTGATTCTATATATGTTAGTGCATTTGTATTTTAATCATGATTTGTCCCAAAAAGTAAATTGTGGGATTTTCCACATTTGCTCTCATATTTAAGCTTAAAAAGTTACGGATTTTGGAGCATTTCAGATTTCATTTGTACAGATAAGTGATCCTCAAAATGTTAAGAGGAATTTAGAGCTCACCCCAGAAAGGCCGTGCTGATGTGGAATTTGAAATATCAAAGGAATTCTAAATACAAATCATGGGGGAAACAAGGCAATCACATCGCTGAATAAAACAAAAGTGTTGCACAAATTCAGCACCGGTATTGTACAAGACAGAAAGTAAACCTCCATGCCTGACCCGGCACCACAGGAGCAGCCATTTGTTCCACCCCACCCCTCTGTGGAAATGACAGCACTTATCCCAAGGCTGGAAGTGATAAGGATGCCCCCAGTCCATCCCAGGTCCCTGCCTTGGTGCACTGAGGATGCTCCTAAGTGGTCCAGAGGGTGGCCACCTGTCTTTGTCATGGGCACTATGTATGCAGCCATCATCCCCATGTGGCTGGCTTCTGACACCCAGGTGGAGGGGACAGGGAGGGTCAGGCTCTTCCTCCCACAAGTGACACCTTGGCTGCTACAGCTGCTGGGTCCTGGCTTCTGTGTCCCTTGTGGGAGGCGCCATGACTGCAGGCTGTGGGAAGACAGAACTGTGCCCACTTTGAGCTCTGCCACCCACGGCCCAGGAGAGGGATGAGGTGCCAACCACCTGGGCTGCAGTGTGGTCTTCGATGGATAGAAATAGCACTGTGGGGACATTGGGGGACAGACGGACAATGATGGCATAGCATCAGGACGTGGATAGGAGCTGAGGATGGCTGGACCTGACCTCTCCACCCTGGACCTCTGCTCTGCACCCGAGCCCCTCTGATGCTGGGCAGGGTGGGGGCTGCAGTGCTGGGTGGAGGTGGGTCAGGGACCTCACCCCAGGGTCTCTCCTGCTTCTGGTGTGAAGCACCTCAGCAGATCAGCTGCCCTGACACACAGGCCCTGACGTCTGGGCAGCCAGAGAAACCCCAGGTGAGGACAGGAGCTGAGGTGACAGGTGCCTCCAGACACCAGCTCCACTGCTGACCTGTTACACTCCTGGGTGTCCTGAGCAGAGCTGCCATACACATAGTGACTCAGGGGGAAGCTGACGCAGGAGCCTGGGCCCCAGGTGACACAGAATGGGTTGGGTACTCAGGCCGGCATGGAGAGCCAGTCCATGTGCAGGGACTGGGGGACAGGGCTGTTGCAGCCCAGGGTCCTGGGCTGGGTGACCTGGGGCCACACCAGGGCCATGGTGACAGGAAGGATACAGGCCTGGGCCAGGAGCTGCTGTCAGGCCAAGGAGCTGGGAAGTGCAACTGGAAGACCCACAGGAAACCAGCCTGGGTGCTGCAGAGCTGCCCAGCTGCCCTCTCTCGTCCCTTGTGGCTTGGCCTGAGGGGCATGGAGGCCCACGCTGGTGGAGTGAGGGACTTTTGGGTCCACAGGGAGATGGGCTGTGTTCCTTGTGGTTCAGGGAGAGGCTGGGTTTGGAAGGAGGTGTCAACCCCCATTAGTCCCCCTCCTGGTAGGACAGGGGCCTCTGGTGCCCCCATCCTGGCCCTGCTCCTGGGGTCTCCAGTGGGGACCATGGGAATTCAGGATGGGAGGCCTCAGCTGAGATGGCCCCTGGCAGTTGGGTGTCTGTCATGCTGCTGTAGTCGGGGATGGTGGGAGGAGGACTCCCATGTGTGTAAGGCTGGTTCTGCTGCATCCACATGGACCCTTGGTGACAGCAGATGTGAATTTGGCCTGGGGGACACAGATAGTCAGATGCAGCTGCTGCCTCTTGGGGCCCCTTTGGATTTGTCCTACAGGTGATCACAGTGAACAGTGGTCTGAGAGAGGCCACAGAGTACAGGTCCCTCACTCATGCCTTTGAATGTGCCCTTACAGCAGCCAAGCAGGTGATTCTGAAAGGCTACGGCTTCCATAATGCAAGGAACAGAGACCAGGTCATTTGCAGATTCAAGTTCAGTAACAATGTTGCCTTCGGTAAGGAGCCCCTTTGTTTTCTGAGCCACTACCATCCTACACAGTTGTACCCCCTCCTGTCTGTCACCTGAGTCCCTGGCCCTTTGCTGACCTTCTTGGAGACTGTCACGGGGTTCCGGGCACTGAATGTTGACAGGTGAAGAGGGGCCTGGCTGGGGTGCAGCCACCTCTCTGTTCATCTGGAAAGCAGGGAGGTAGGAAGTGTCCATCTCTCCACAAGCAGGCCAGAGCAGGCCTCCCCTCAGCAGGTTTGTGTGGTGGGTGCTGTCTCACAGCAGCATCTGTCCCATCCTATCCCCACCCTTTTCTGAGAGCCTAAGACTTGCACCAGACCCTGATGGCAGGACAGGCAACAGAACTTAGAGTGCTTACAGTGTCAGGTTTGTGTAACTTTAGGTGAGGTTCTTTACTATGACAACCAAAGTATTCAGTGCAGTCCGTTCATGGCTGGAAAACTATTCTCCCTTCAGCCAGGTTGTGCTGGGCTCTCTGCTTCCCCTGACTGGGGGACCAGGTCTCCGTGGGCCAGGTAACCTGCCCTGCAATACCTCTCTACCCTGGGTCAGTGGCAGCAAGGTAGGGATAGCTTTCCACAATGAAAACCAAGTATCCCACCCCCAGAAGCAAACCCTTTCCCTGGCCAAGTGTCCTCCAGCCATTCTCATGATCAGCAGCAGAGAAGGCATAAAATGCTCGGCATTCACCTGGACCAGGGCTCAGGAGGTATAGGGAAGGTTCTATTGCTGCATGTTAAGGAACTCTTCTGAGTTTCCAAGCTCTTACAGAAACAGAGAAAGATAGATGAGGAGAAGACGGAAGGAAGGAAGAGAAGGGGAGAAACAGAAATCACCAAACATCCCCATTTCCTCCGCGGGCTGCCCCAGCTCAGTAATGATCCCACCTGGTCCCTATGGTCAAATCCCAGGGTCACCCTTGGTCATTTCAGCCCACCCCACACCCAGTCCCCCAGCTAGTCCCACATGACTGCTGTCCACACGGTGCCCAGGATCTGCGCACCCACAAAGATCCACTGCACCAGGAGCAAAACCCTGTTCTCTGCTCAGTGTCCACCTCTGGGCTCCTGTCCTTCCCTCCTTAGTGATCTCTGAATTTCCTGCCTCAGGGCCTTGGCATGTGACAGCCCCACAGCTTAGAACACACTTTACTCCCAACATTCCCTGGCTGCTGCTTGTCTGGTTACTCTGAGCTCAAACATCAGATGCTCAGGAAGAAGTGATGTTAGTGGACGTGGCTCACAGCACAAGAATGTATCAGAACCATCAAATACCTGTCCCCTTCTATCAGTCTAAGCCAGCACCTCTGCTTTCCCTTTCCAGAAGACAGTGGTAGCAGGGTAGGTGACTTGTGTAGTGATGTCCGCTTGTGTCCTTTTCTTTTAGATGAACATCCAATCAGGATGAACATGACAACCATAATTTGTCCCAAACCACAGGCAGTGAAACCTGGACAGTAAGTCACCATGGTTCTGGGTCCTAGGGGCAAGGACAGTGTGGCCTCTGTTTGCCACTGTCTCCTGTCCTGAGGTCGGCCTGCTCTGCACTGAGGCGCCCTCCCCACCTGCCCTTGTGGGTGACCTTCAAGGTGCCCAGGGAAGCACAGAAGCCCAGGCACTGCAGAGGGCAGGTGCAGGAGAGGCTGGGCCAGACATGGCTGCCTTTCCTCCGGGTCACCTTTCCCGGCCAGGACCACACAGCGCGTGATAGAAGTGTGACGGTGATGCTGTTCAGACCTCCCTGGTCCCTCAGCCACGGCCAGGATGGCACCATCTGCCGTGAGGGCCACTCACTGCCTGAGCTGCAGCCCTTGCTGAGGCTGACCTCACAGTGACTTGGGGAACCAGCTCTCATGACCCACGTGACTTCCCTCTGGTCACCCTGAATGTGTGACTTTCAGAGTCATTGTCCTGAGCAGAGCTATGAGGTCCTGGTCCCCATAGGTTGGGTCCCTTGTCTGTCCCTCCTGTGCATTAGGAACATCACAGTGGAAGTCAGCCTGAACAGTGGGAGGGACTTCCTTGCCCGCAGCATCAGGGTGAAGGCCACCGCCAACTGTGTGAGTATTGGAGGCTGTGTCCTGGGCTGTGCCGAGCACTGCCCTGGGTGCACATACACCTGGGGAGGCAGAGGCAGGGGGTCCCATGTAGGCCAGAGGGCAGCTGTGCAGACAGTGAGAACTGATTGCATGGACAGGGTAGGGTTCACAGCACACAGAACCACCAGTAACCCCAGCGGCCTCCTCTGAGCCAGCGTGTGACTCGGGAAGGCTGGGCAGACAGCCCGTGGGCCCTCATTGTGAGTGACAATCAGGGCCAGCCCTGTCCCTTTTCTCGCAGGCAGGAGGGAACACCCTAAGCCTTCTAAGCCAATTCCCCAGGCAGGAGGGGCTCCCACCCCTCTGCACAGGGGCCCACTGAGGCTCAGAGAGGGTGAGGTGAGCCCAGGATACAGAGCCAGGATATGGGCGGTGAGGCCTGGGGTCTCCTGTCTTCCCCTGAGTCCCCAGCAGCCCGGCCTCCCCAACATGGCACCTGTAGCTCTGTGTGTCCTCAGGACGAGCTGTACTGGCCCCGAGGTGAGCAGGGAGGCTGGGGTCACGCAGGGTCTCCTAGGCCTCCTTGTCCGGGCTGAGTGCAAAGCCCTGAGCAGAGCAGAAGTGCGTCCTGCAGCCTGGGGACCAGGGCCGGCCCCTCACCACTCTGGGGACGCTGAAATCTGTCCGAGCTGTGTCAGCAAAGATGAGTAGAGGGTAGCCATGAGCAGATGCTCCAGTTGCTCTCCTGCCACCTGCAATTCATGCTGTCTGTGTGCTGGCCATGGTCACATGACAATCTCCTCCTGCAGAATCGGCCCCCCACAACCACCACTAGGCGCCCCAGGCTGCGTCCACCATCACCATCGGTATCGACCACAAAAACAACGACTCCAGCCCCAGTCACTCCTCGACCCCCAGACATCGCTGTCTCCCAGACCAGCCCACCCCAGCTCACGAAACCACCAAAAACAATGCCAAGCAAAGCGCTTCTGCTGCTCACAGCAGTGCTGGGGCTGCTGCTGATCCCCATGGTGCTCTGGTGGGTCTGGTGGTTGTGCTGCGGGAAGGTGAGTCCCTCTGCAGCCAGGGACCAGGACATGGGACAGCCCCCTGCTCCAGCCTGTGGGCCATTTCCCATCTGCCCTGAGCCAGCAGAGCCTAGCATGTGCCATGAGAAACCCAGACCCCAACCCAGCCAGAATCCCATGGGTGAGGGTGCCCCAGGATCCTGGAACAGGGAAGACTACCTCCCAAGAATGTCTGCTTGTGTCGCTTTATGTTCTCCTTGGGATCCAGTGCTCAGGGCTTTGGGAAAGGAGAGCAGGCCCTGTGTCCACCCTGGCTGCGCTGGGCTCCTTTGGATTTGTCTTCATCTCTATGTCCTCCGGGGCCAGGGCTGGGCTGGGCTGGGCACAGCCTTGGGGGTACAGGGCTGAGGATGGAGGGCATCTGGGGGCTGAGCTGGGAGGCTGTCCCCAAAGGAGCACAGGGATGGGGCAGGGGCAGTCTGGGGCTCAGCTGAATGGGACCAGAAGTGTTAAGTGGCTGGGCCAGGGGACCTGGCTAGGGGTGTCAGGAGACAGGGTGCTGCCTGGGACCTGTGCTTGCTGCACCGTGGTCTGGGGAGGTGGCAACTGCAAAGCCAGGCCCAGGGGGAGGGGACAGTCACCTGCCAGTGCCCTGATCCTTGCACAGCCCCCTGCCAGGCTTCTGCCAGCCAGGGTGACCTCAGGAGACCAAGGTTCCACCATGGGGCTGTGGGCAGGTGGGGCAGAGGCAGACTTTGGAACAAAGGAGTTTGGCTGTCACTCCACACAGGGCCCTCCCCAGTGAGTGATGCTCACTGTCATTTATATCATCCCAAATCCTTAGCTGACCCTACATGCGGATAGCCACTCCCCAAGGGCTGCAGATAGGGATGTGAACAGGTGAATTTCTCTTGTAGAAGCAGAGAGCTAAGAAACCTGCTCGTCCTCGTCCTCGTCCTCGTCCTCGTCCTCGTCCTCGTCCTCCTCCTCTGGCTTCTCCTCCACCTCTGGCCCCAGCGCCAGACCCGCCACCTGACACCGCGTGCCTCACCATTGCCGTGTGCTGCTGTGCATGCCGTGGCGTGTGTGAGAACACGGGCCCGGAGGTGAGGGGCTGGGGACCACGACCCCAGCTGGGGCTCTGGGGAAGAGGAGCTCTGGAGCCCTCTGAGGGGACATGGCTGCGTGGACTTTGCAGGGATCCTGTGGTACCAGAGGACAGCTCAAGACCTCCCCCCCCCACCTTGGCCAGGCAGGGCAGCACCCAGAGGAGCTCGCCCTCTCACCCCACCCCAGCCTAGCCCAGCCCCAGGATCTGTGGCTTCCACCTGGGAGCTTCTTGCCTCTGTCTCCCCATAGCACTGCTAAGAAGCCAGCCCTTGCTAGAGACACTGAGAAGCCACTAACTGCCCTGTAAAGAGGGAGGACACCATGACCAGTGGCCAGTTCTAACTGTGGGGCCATCCTTGCCCACCCACAGGACCCAGAGGCCAGCACTTGGTCATGGAGCCAGTGTGCCCCCACCCTGGGCCAGGCTACTCCTGTCCCATCTCTGCCTTCCGCTCCTCTGCCTTGGTTTCAAGCACACACCCTTGAGCTCAACATGGGCCTCCTTACCCTCTCTGTGCCCACGTGCTACCCTACCCTATCCTGGGACTCTTGCCCAGCCACATGCCCACACCCGTTCCCCTTGACACCCTCTATGTCCTGCTCACATGCCTCCAACCTCTGACCTCCAACACCTGCTGTTAGCTAACTTGTGGCCCAAACATTCTGACCTCCCAGACACCCAAGAGTGCCAGCCTCCCCAGGGCATCCAGAATAGGGCCTCAGCATGGCCCTGGGGACAGAGCTGTCAGGAGCTCTGGTCCTGACGCTACTGGAGGCCGAGTCCTGGCCCTGCCCTTCCTTTTTGCCCCTGTGTCTTAGTTACTTTTCTTGTTGCTGAGGCAAAACATCCCACACCCGAAGTTAAAGGAGGAAAGGTTTATTTAGCTCACACTTTGTAGAAGTTTCAGTCCATGGTCAGCTGGCTCCAAGGCAGGGTGGCATGGCCAAGAGGAATCACAGACAAGACACAGTTCATGGTGGGCAGACGTCAGCAGAAACAGCAAGCAGCAAGAGACAAGGAAGGACCCTCTTTCTGTCCCTTATAGTCCACCCAGGCTACACAGCCTTGGGGCAGGCAGCGCTCACACCCAGAACTATGTCAAACCAATCAGTGGACTGACTTAGTAATCACACGCCCTTAATCCCAGTATCACACACTCTAGATCCAGCTACCTCTGAAAGAGACCCTCCTCTAGGACCACGTGAGGCTTTGGGGGGACACCTAGACACAAGCCATAACTCCCAATCTGCTTTTTAGGGCACCATGACCTTGTGTAACTTCGGTCACCCCAGCTGCCACCAGGTGCCACTGATAAGGTCTCAGCCCAGTGACCAGATAAGGAGAACACAGTTACCCTCCTGGTGGACACAGTGGGCACTGCTCTTCCCTGACCCCTGTCCTCTGGGACTGTGGCTCAGGGTTGCGTTGGGGCAAGTGCTGGGGGGACACACTGGTTGGGGGACACACCAGGTTGTAAAGATCCATTTCAGTCCTTTCCTGGGACACGGGGAAATCCACATGGTTATGAGCGTCCTCTGTGGAGGTGTGATGCTCAGGGCTGGGGGTCGCCAAAGCTTCCTGTGGCTCAAATCTATGCCCGGGTGTTCTGGTGTCCCCAATGAATCATCCCAGCAACTGTGGGAAAGTTGTGTGCACTTTCCCAGTTCACACCAGAGACAGAAACCTGCAGAGGTTGTGACCTGTCCCTGGTCACAAAGCCCAGGCCTGGCTCCCACCTCCCCTCCAAGGATGCAGACTGGCACCCCTTTCAGATCCACTGCTCAGCCCCCAGCCTGCCTGCTGTCAGATGCCTGGACTGAGCCTGGAGGCAGTGGAGGCTGGAGGGCAGCACCAGGGAAGGTGCCTCATCCAGGCCCACCCTCCAGCCAGGTGCTTGCATCCTCTGGCCCAGTTCCAGGGGCACTCAGCCATCTCCCCTCTCTCTGCTCTTCCCACCAGGGCAGCTGTACCAACTTCAACCTCCTGGAGGCGCTCTGTGCCCAGGGCCCCTTGGCTCCCCTGATCGGTCTTCAGCCCAGCCAGGACAGCCTCTCCGTGGAGTACTGCTCCCGGTGCCATCCACCCCGCAGCCCAGAGTGCGAGACCCCCTTCTAGAATACTCCCCCTGCTGCCTCCCCCTTCCCGGACAGCCTGTAGGCCTGCACTGTCACTCCCACCTCCATAGACCACCTCTCAGGCCCCGCTTACCCAGATGAGAGGTCTTCTTGCTGAATTGGACATGCCATGGAGTCTTGGATTCTAATAAACTAGAGTTGTAATTTGTTGCTGCACAGTGAGGGTTTGTCACTGGGGAGATGCTCCCCCGTCTGAGTGGTGCCCAAATATGCACTGTTATCCTTTGGATGCCAGGTATGCGTGACCCCACTGCTACCACTTTGTCTTCATCTGTCACCAAGGGACGGGAAACATGGATGTAATGTTAAGAGCTCACTGAACAAACAATCCATAATTATTCAACAATGAATGAAGCAGCTGAATTTATGCTTTTCACTTGACTTTTTCTAGGCACAAATAGGTTGAATATGCCCAGTATGGTTTGTGATCTTTATAGACTGAATGGGTGGATAGTGATGACCCTATTTTCCCCCTGTTGGCAAAAGAAATATTTTGGTGGAATGGCCCTAAGTAGATGTGTAGAGGTGGTTTTTTGCATTTCACTAGATCAGTAACTTTGAACTTGTTACTGTTTAGTAGTGTGACAGCCTTGGGAACCAGCTCTGTTCACCTGTGCCTCAGTTTCCTAACAGTGGATGAGGATACTATTTGTGTTACAGACTTGTGGGGCCCCGGGGAGATGTAGAGCGAGTAGAGCCTGGGTAGATGTCCCCACCCAGTTGGGTCTGTGTACTCCATTGTCATCCTGCAGTTTGAAGCCATCCCTACAAAGATGGTCCCTCGTTCCTGCCCCTCCAGGGCCACCTGCTCTCTGAGCTGGACTTTCCTTCTTGGGGTGCCCCTGTTATACGTGCAGAGCAGGGAAACAGGACTGGATTCAGGACCTCCAGGGCCACAGTGTCCCTGGTTGGAGAGTTGCACCCAAATATTGGGATTCCCCGGTCCCTTGAGGCTCAGAACCTGGGCTGCCGGGACTGTGGCTTGGATGTCTTGGACCCAGAATCTGTCTGTGGGGTCTGTTTCTTGGGCCAGAGTGACCAAGGCTTTAAGTCATCCTAATGATCTAGGGTTGACATAAGGACTTCCAGATTATATAAGGGAAATACTATAACTCCCAACCTGTTAGATGTCTGATATGCAGAGTTCATATTCTCTAAAATGGAAGAATGAATTCTAGGAACAACAGAGGTTAAGAGTAGGAAATATTTATTGAGAAAAGGATACTTTCTGTCTGGGACAGAAGGGGACCCAGAAAGTGGGTTGTCTATGAGCCCACTTTTCAAAGAAGTTTTAGACACCAAAATCATGAGTTGGCATAAGGTGGGACAAAACTATGGTCAACCAATGCAATTGCAAGTAGAGTCACTTAGGTAATATTGATCCAATAGGGAAGCAAGTCACCTACCAAGTGTGCATGGAAAGAACAAGGACCTTTCCTGGAAAGGATGGGTTAAGGTGTTGGTCCCCTGCCCAAGTGATATGCCTATTTAGAATATCAATCCTTGTTGTTTATCCCTGGGGAACTACATGTAGTCATTTCATCGTTGTCATGAGGCCTGGCTTTCAATGAATGAACCTCCACCCACAGTTGTAATGTGTTCTCATCCTCTGCACTGACTTCTTTGAGGGCCTAGTCCTGTCTGACTGTCTAGAATATCTCTACTTAACTTAGCTGTCTGTAATAATAAGAGTCTCAGAGGATACAGGTGGGCAGTTCAGGTGTTCACATCTGCCCAAGCCATCCTGATATAGTGCACCAAGTAATAGGAGGAACACATGATATAGAGGGAACAGATGTTAACTCCCAACATGGTAGATGTCAGATAGTCTGAGTGTGTGTTCCCCAAAATCAAAGAATGAATTCTAAGGAACAACGGAGCTTAAGAATAGGAAAAATTTACTGGGGTATAGGAATGCAGAATAAGAATAGCTTCTGAGAGATAGGAGGGGTCTCAAATGGGTTGCCAATGAGCCCACTTCTCAAGGTAGTTTTATAGCGCAAAGTCATGAGGAGTGTGTACAACATGGGTAAAAAACTATAATCGATGGATAAGATTACAAGTATAGTGGCCTAGGTAATATTGACCCAATAGCAACAAGGGTATATGGATGGCATCATTAATTTTGGTCAATAATCTGTAATCTTAGTCTTAGTCTTCTTAGTCTTAGTAGTCTTAGTCTTACTGGTCTTAGTGTTAGTGGATGGAGGCGGATGACTCACCCTCAAGGAGATAATGGTCTATCTATATGAGAAAGCCCAAAAGGGTGGTACCAATAATCTCAAACTTCTGTTCATCCCTTAGGGAAGTATGCAATCTGGCCACGGTGACTTTTAATCTTCTTCAAATGAACCTCCAGCCACAGCTTCAGTGTGTTCTCATCCTCTGCACTGACTTCTAGGGCCCAGCCCTGTCTGACTGACTAGAATATTTCTACCTAACTAGGATATCTATATCAATCTAAATAAGCAAACTAATCCAAATAAAATAAGGCAATATTATAACCCCCAACCTGCTAGATTTTTGAAACACCAAGTTCACATTCTCTAAAATTGAAGAATGAATTCCAGGAACAACAGAGGTTAAGAGCAGGAAAAATTTATTGAGAGAAAGATAGCTTCTGTCTAAGAGAGACAGAAGGGGGCCTGGAAAATGAGTTTCCCACTTACTCTGTTTCTCAAAGGCATTTTATTGAGCAAAGCCATGAGGTGAGACAGGTACAAGGTGGGACAAAACTATAGTCAACTAATATGATCCAATGGGAAATCACAAGGTGGGCCCCTAAGGTGGGACAAAACCCAATCAACCAATAAGATTACAAGTACAGTCACCCAGATAATATTCATTAAATGGGGATCAAATGAGGAAACAAGCTATGTAGCAAGCATATATGGAATGAACAAGGAATTTCCAGAAAGAAAATGAGCTAGGGAGCTTCTGGTCCCCACTTAAGGGGATTGATATCTATTTGCAATATCAATCATTGCTAATCATCCCTAGGGGAAGTGAGTGTAGCACTTTTTCTGTTTTTATATAATGTTGAACTTCAGTGGATATGTCTCAATTGTCTTTCATATTGACTCCTCAAGAGCTGACCCTGTCTAATTGTGTACAAGATATCTAATTTACTTAGCTGTCTACAATATTTACCCCTCTGAAGAAGTATCCCTAACTGTGGTTAGGGGAGAAAAGGGTATAATTTCTATCTAACTGCTTCAAGCTGAGAAGGATTAATGTGAGGGAGACTGCAGTCAGAGGCCCTCTCCAGAGAGCTAATCTCATGGTAGAAGTCATGCTACAGTTTACCAGTTACGAACTTTCCATATAAGGTTGATCTGCTGGATCCCAGTAAAAGGAATCTAGCACATTTGTTGTTTGTTACTTCTGTGTGATCACCCAGAGTTTGGCAGCTTCTAGGCAGGAATAAACAAAAATTTCAAGAAATTAGAACATATATAATCTAAGCATGAGCACTAGAATGGAAAGGCAGGTTGGGGAAAAGGCCACATTTAGGAACTGAATTAGTGATTGTAACCCACTGGCTCTTAGACTCTTTTACTGATGGAGGTTATCTGTAAGTCTGATATTTTGTCTTAAGTCTCTCTCGTTTACACTGTAAGAAGATAGAGACAATTTGAAGGACAATTTTACCTAAGAAATTTAGAAACTCTTAATGAACTCATATACATTTTACCACGGTTTTCTTAATGACCCACAACAGTGCTCAGCTATCAGTGTAGCTAGAAACTGCCAGAAATGATTAGCACTTGGAGCCCCTTTTTATATCTAGCTGTATTATTATGGTCTTGATTTAATATCTTCACTTATACTTTTCTACTTGGGCATTTAAGACTAAGTTATAGTGAGACCTGTGTCAATCAAAATTAACCTCTTGCTATCTATCAAGGTCAATTAAGTCTCCTCAAGCATTACTTTGGATCATGTATAGAGCCTCTTAGCTCTTCTGTCAGTGTCAGGCATCAGGATGGGTCATGGTCTTGCTTGACCGTGTTGCTTTTGGTGAAAGCGTGGGAGACTTTCCCTCTTGATGATCCTCATTTGGCATACTATTCTTGATTCTGTCCTCGGGCACGAGACAATCTTCCTGCTTGGGAGGTTGGGTGACTCACCAAAGTTGTAAGATCCTGTAGAAAGGTTCCCTCTTGTCCTGGCTCCTCACTGATCTTGAAGGGCCAGGGCCAAAATATTGGCTGTCTTTTTAGCCCAGTTACTTTTCTAGTTCTGGTCTCTAAACTTCAGTTGTTGAACACCCAAAAGAGAAGATCAGTGAGAGCAGCATTTTAGTAGGAGCAGTGAGCTTAACTTATAATTTTACCTGAATATCAAGAACTTTGAAATATAAAATATAGTTAGAGAACTGTTATTTTTTATTAACTATGGTTGTTCTAGTAGTTGAATCCCTGCAGAATGTTAACAGACAGCAGTTATATAGTTTTATAGAGAAGACGAGATCAAGAGCCACACATAGTATTTTATCATGACAATCATGATGATATTATTGTTACACACTTAAATGTCTATGTTACCACAGAATAGTTTTTTCGTCAAATACTTCCATCTGATCATAAGGCATTAAAGGACACAAAGAAGACTCTCACCTAATTTGTTATTCTTTAATAGGATACCATCTAAAGAGAATGTACATACCAGCCTATAAGTGTACCTTAAAAGTTTATCATGTCTAGCCTCTAATTTTAATGTGTGACTTTGTCTGGACAGTTTGGTGCCTGAGCATCCATCCCTAAGTGTGCTAACACGTATAAAAAACGCATCGCATATGTTCTTAAGAAAATTACTATTTGACTGGTTATTTCATGTAAACTTGACATGTACCTCTTCTCACAAGTACCTGGGGTGCATGAGAAAGGCAGATACCTGAGTCAAAGAAAGGTTATTACCATAAACAATACTTTGAAAGCCTGTACACCCAGAAGGCATGAATACATTTACCACACCATGAAATTAGCAACAATGAGTACCACAGCTATATTAAACACTTTGTTCCTTTAATTTAGTTTTATACCAAGAGCATCTTTTAATAAAATCTTATTATTTGCTAACAGAAAACTTAGCCTTTTGATGATAACCAATGTGAACATATCACAATAACATGTTTAGCAATGTTTATTGGTGTATGTTTTGCCTGAGGCTATGGAAATTATTGGGGTCCCCTTTGTGAACAAAGGCTGGAGAATATTTCCAGGCAGTTGCTCCCTTATTCACCAAGGGGAGTCCTGTCTAGCGGGTTTTTGAGCCTAAGGGTCCCCATTTAATTATGCCAACAAATTTTTAGATGACCTATGAGAATCAAATTGTAACAATTAACATATTACTTTGACCAATGAAAGATTTCCAAGTTATTATACACCGAAAAAAATATATATTGCATTTATAAAACCAGCCTTGACATCATTTTGATCACCTGGCAACCTAAGGGGAAGCAGGTCTTTAACTCTAATGACATTTATGTATAAGTCAACTTAAGTTTTAGGCAATATTTTTAAAATCCGAAAAGGCTAAAAATAGAAAACATTTTTTAGCTCAAATGAAACAGCTGTATATATTGTAAAAAATTTGACAGACAGACACACATAAGACGACTTGCTTATAAACCAGAGAACACTGAGATATATTTGGCCAAGTTGAATTATAATAACTTTTATAATTTTTAGGTTTGTGACTATAAATAAAACTAGTCAGAACTTTTGTAGGTCAATTAACAGAGATCTCTTGCAATAAGAATCAGAAGGAATAAAAATCCTTTACACCTGTGAAAGCAAAGACAGCTCTTTTTTTGGTAGTAGGACTTGAACTCAGGACCTTGTGCATGCCAGATAGCACAGCACCACTGAGCTACATCCTCTGCCCCAGCAAAGTCAGGTTTTTTCCCCCATTAATTTTATTGGTACATTTTAGGTATACAATACAGTTACATTCATCATTGGTATCTTGTACCATTACATGAGTCTCTTGGTTCTTCCCCCCCCCTTCCCTTACCCTCCCTTCACGCCCTCCACCCTTCCCTATTTGCAAAGACCTTGTTTCCATTGTTTTCCTCTTCTCATATTTTTTCCTTTTCCTTTTTTCCCTTCCCCTACCCCTCCCAATTCCCTGGGTCTTTTAGACCTTTTGTTCCTGTTACACAATATCAATTATACATTTTTAAAATTACAATATTAAGATCTAGGAGACATTACCACAGATTTTACAGAATTTAAAAGGATGTAGAAAGCATATTACAAAAGTCTTTTTTGAAATAAATTTGACAACTTCTAAGAAGTAACTTAGAGGACAAAATAATGACACTAACTCAGGAGGAAATATAAAATTTGAATAGCACTTATTAAAGAAAGTATATTCCTAGCTTGAAAACCTACCTATATGACAACAGCAGGCTCATAAACATTTTAACTGATAAATTATATCAAACAATTAAAGCAGAAAAAAGGAACACTTCTCCCCTCATTTTAGGAACTCAACATTGTGCTAATCCTAAAATTGGATAAAGATAATAAAAGAAAAAAGTATGAACATAGATAGAAAATTGTTTAACAAAACAAACTATTAGAAGTTTTTTGTTTTTGTTTTTCTTTTATTAGTACATGTTTGAAGTACTGCTTCAATGAATGATGATTCCATTTGTCTTGGAAGTGGGTATGTGTACTCATGGAGGTTATTAGGTTCCTGTACACGGTGTATCTTAATTCTACTTACTTTCCCCTTTTCTTCCTCCTCTCCCCTAGCCCTTGGTCTCCTGGACTCATTCCTATTTCCAAGAAGTCTTGCCCCTTGTTTCCTTCTACCTGTTCTTTACTACTCTCTTTATTTGTTCTTTGCTTTACTCAGATGAGAGATACCATATGGTATTGAAGCTTGTGTGTCTGATTTATTCACAAAACATTATATTATCCAGGTCCATCCATTTTTCTAAAAATGTCTTGAATGTATCCTTCCTTACAATGAAGTAGTATTCTACTATGGGTAGTACCACGTTTGCTTTATCCATTTATCAGTTGATCAGCACACAGACTGTGTCCAGTTTTTAGGTATAATGGATTGTGCTGCTATAAACATGGGTGTGGATGCACGTATCATTGTAATATGATGTCTTTAGCTCTTTGGGGAAGATATCTAGAAGGGGAATAGCTGGGTCATACAGAATTTTTAGTTTTAGTTCTTTGAGAAATCTCCATACTGATTTCCATACTGGAGTACTAATTTGCATTTCCACCAACACTGTAGGAGGGTTCCTTTCTTTTTGTTTTATTTATTATTATTATTATTATTGTTTACCACAGCCAAGCCAGCATTTGTTATTCTCTGACTTCTTGATGATAGCATTCTTTATGGTGGAAGGTGGAATCTTACTGTTGTTTTATTTGTATTTCTCTAGTGGTCAGAGATGTTGAGCATTTTTTCATACATTTGTTGACCATTTGTGCTTCTTCTGAGATGTATCTATAAATTACACTTGCCTATTTCTTGGCTGGGTCTTTAAATTTCTTTTCTTTTGAGTTCTTTATACATTCTAGATATTAGTCCTCTGTCTGATGAATAGTTAGAAAAAGTATTTTCCCATTCTGTAGGTTGTTTCTTCAGTTTACTAATTGATTCCTATCATGTGCAGAAGTTTTTTTTAATTTGGTCAATCCTTGTTATTCTTTCTTGTGCAATTGGGGTTATATTCCGGAGAAGCAACAGTGAGGGGCAATGAGAGAGGATCAGGATGAAAGAAGAGTACAACAACAGCAAAAATAAGACAAAGGAAAAAGTCGTGTGGTGGCTCATGCTTGTAATCTTGGCATTCAGGAAGCTGAGGCAGGAGGATTGTAATGAGTTGGCGATCAGCCTGGGGTATATAGTAAGTTCATGTCCAGTCTGAACTACATTGCAAGACCTCATCTCAAAGAAAGAAAGTGAGGGAGAGAGAGAGAGAGAGAGAGAGAGAGAGAGAGAGAGGGAGAAAGAGAAAGAGTAAAATACATGAGGGTGAGATGGGGAGCTGGCTAAAGTCTGTCATCAGTGCAGCTCATTTCCCTACCGGAGATGTCTTCAGAGTCCACAGCACCTGTCTTGGAAGTGTTAAGAAGGGGGACACACAAGAAGAACAAGCGATGTATCTGCACTGTTTCTCCCAGCACTTCTCTCCTATTGGTCAAAATCAAACCCATGTTGGAGTTAATTCTAACAGTAACTTTCAGGCTACAACACAGAAGCCATCCAAGCAGCCACCTGGGAAATGAGCACCCCGTGGAAAAACTGCTGAGATATGGCTGTGTCTGCACTGAATAGATAAGTGCAAGGGCCTCTCTGCAAGGAGTGGCTGCAGCAGCAATGTGGTGAGCTTCATTTCCACAGGAATACCGGGGGACAGGATGAGCCTGGCTGCAGACAGGATATTAGGTGTATGTGTGCTGTGCATAAGAATAGGGTGATGAGTGTGGAAAAGGAAATCGGTGAGTGTGAACATTTAGTTCATGATAGTCATTCTCACTTACACAATCGCAGCCTTCTATATGAAATTGACCGATACATAATGAAAACTTTGCTCTTTCCAAGAAAGGCCTATTCTTCTTTCTCACTGTCTGCACTTTATATCTGTTTCTCTTATATAAGCCCAATAGACATCCAGTGAACTTTTTCATGGGAAGAATCTTGGATACACAAGGAAGTGCTATCAACTTCCATAAGTAACTGAACCTGATGAATGAACATGTTCCATTCAATGAGACTGACGACACCTGATGTCAAAGTTATATAATCATACCAAAGGAGACAAAAATTTTTAAAAATCCCTCAGGAATACTGAAGCAAGTAAAATACTAGCAAGCAGAATCCATCGATGTGTACCAAAGACTTTGCACCATGACAGTGTAGCACAGCTTTTAAAATGATGGGTAACTTTATTTGTCTACCCACTGCAATCACGCATCCCGGTTTCTGAGATAAACTGGCTAGGAATAATGTCCATATAAGTAGAGAGACACCTAAGAACTTTCTCTCCTCTTTCTTGCTGTCCCTTCTCCCCTTTTTAAAACTGAGTACACACAAAAAAGCTCCGTGAACATGTACTGAGCAACAGCCACCAAGAGAAGCAGCCCTAGATGAGATCTACCATGCAAGCACACAGATCCTGGACTTATAACATCCAAAACTGTGAGAAATGTCTTTTTATTGTTTCTGTGACATTTTGTTATAAAAGCCTAAGCAGATTAATATGAGGACAGAAAAAAAGTCTCAATCTGCCTAACTTGATCTATAAATTCATTGATGTTTGACATAACAAAGAGAAAAACCATTTGCCACAGCTTGGGTATGACTTCAGTGGGTAGCACCCAAAGTTCATGTGTTGAAATTTAATCTTGTGAGGTAGTAAGAAGATGGAACTGAGGGCGCCCCACGGAGCGGCGGGCGGGCTGGGGCGCCAGAGGCACGGCGCGTCAGGTTCCTGGGCCCAGGGTGTCCCGCGGAGCTGCCCCTCAAAGCCCACGGGGAGATGGCAAACGCGACTGGCGGGCTCCTCGCGCGCCGTCTGCAGCGCGGGGGACCGGACCTCGGCCCCGCGGGACAGCGTGCCCAGAGCGGAGCCGGGAGCCCAGAGCCCAGCTGCGGTGGCCGCCAGCCGACCAGATCTGAGGCTGTCAGAGATGACTCTGGTTTTATCCCTGAATAGGTTCTGCCAGCCCATTGTCTCGGAAGGAGCTGCTGAACTTGCTGGGTACCAAGCACCATGGGAGGCTGACAGCTAGCGAGGTCTGAGGCCCCGGGGCCGGAAAGGCTCCCCTGCAGGGAGACCCGGGAGCCGGGCACCCCTGGCAGGGTCCCATTACAGGAGGATTTCAAATGCTGTAACACCCAAGATCACATACTCTAAGAGAAAGTATGTGGAAGAAGAGGATTTTCACCCACCACTCAGCAGCTGTAGCCATAAAACCATCTCGATTTTTGAGGAACGATCCTGAAGTGCACCTCCGAAGATTCGTTCTTATAAACAATTTGATGAAGAGGACCCATGGCGAAATCATCATGCAGAGTAACTGGTGCTTCCCGGCGGCCTCCCCCGTTGGCAGCGCCTCCGCCCAAGAGTGGTTCATGGCTCAAGACTGTCCTTACCGAAAATGACCGCGCATGACCAAAGAGCAGCGTAAAAAGTTCTATGCCTGCTGTTTTTACCAGGAGCGTGGGGCCACTACCTGAATCTATCCCTTCCAGTCCATGCGAGTGTCGGAAGCGCCTGCACCGCCTCCTCCGCCTCCGCCGCCTCCTTCTCTCCCCCTCTGCCTTTGCCCAGTTGTTCCCACCAGTTGAACTTCGATGTAGGCAGTGCAGCTATTTACAAGAGTGATGGCCAGACATCGGCCAGTGAAATCTTTGATACGAATGCCAGGTCTCTTGGTGTCCAGGAAAAGGCCAAATGAAACGATGAGAAGGCAAATGACATTCACAGAGGTGGTGACCCCTCAACCAGGACCCTCTGGGAAGTGACCTTGAGGTTGAGTGCAAAGGCCAATTTTATGATTTTTTTCCCCATTAACCTTATTGGTACATTTTCGGTATAAAATACAGTTACATTCATCATTGGGATCTTGCACCTTTACATGAGTCTCTTGGTTCTTTTTTTTTTTTCCCCTTCCCCTGCCCTCCCTTCACCCCCTCCAACCTATCCTATTTGCAAAGACCTTGTTTCCATTGTTTTCCTCTTCTCATATTTTTTCCTTTCCCTTTTGTCCCTTCCCCTACCCCTCCCAATTCCCCTGCTCTTTTAGACCTTTTCTTCCTGTTACACAATATCAGTTATACATTCTTAAAATTACAATATCAAGATCTAGGAGACATTACCACAGATTTTACAGAATTTAAAAGGATATAGAAAGCATATTACAAAAATATTTTTTGAAATAAATTTGACACCTTCTAAGAGTAACTTAGAAGACAAATTAATGAAACTAACTCTGGAGGAAATATAAAATTTGAATAGCACTTATTAAAGAAAGTATATTCCTAGCTTGAAAACCTACCTATATGACAACAGCAGGCTCATAAACATTTTAACTGATAAATTATATCAAACAATTAAAGCAGGAAAAAAAGAAGGAACACTTTTCCCCTCATTTTAGGAAATCAACATTGTGCTAATCCTAAAACTGGATAAATAGAAGAAAAAATAAGAAAATAGATAGAAATTTGTTTAACAAAACAAACTATTAGAAGTCAGATCTGGCAGGATGTAGAAAGTGGTTTTGTTATAGGGATGGCAGTGTTGGTTCAGCCTTGGAAGATCCACCCCCAAAAGTCATCCTTTTAACAGAGGAAAGGAAAAAGCCATATGATCCTGTCACTAGCTGGAGAAAAAGTATTGGACTAAATTCTACAGCTGTTCATGGTGAAAGCTATCAGGAGACTAGAAGTAGAACAGAACCTTCTCAACAGATTAAAGACATCCACTCCATACTTCCAGTGAGAATGCCTGGTATGAATGGAGAAGATATAATGCTTTCTCCTTAAGGTGGGGAACAAGGGCAGATATGCTTACTCTTTATCTGTCCATTAAACTTTGAAACCTAGTCCCCACCAAAATAGTCTGGCAATAAAATGACACAACTAGGATAGGACTAGCATGGCAGAAGCAAAATCTTTATATGTAGATGAAATGATCATCTACAGAGAAAATAAGAAATCTCTAGGAGACCCTAGAACTTGTACTTGAATTTAGCAGGATTAGAAAACACAAGGTATATAAAAAATTCAGGTCTGTGTATACTTGCTATAAATGAAGAACTGGATATTGAAATTTAAAAGTTATGTAGGAGGACAAAGGACCCAGAAAAGCCAAAAACAGTGTTGGAAGACATTTAGCACCCAATTTTAAGACTTCTTCTAAAGCTACAGTAATCAAGGCAGTGTTGATGTAAGGAAAGACATATAGATCATTTGAATAAAACAGAGAATCTAGAAATAGAACCACAGATATATGGTCCATTGAGTTTTGAAAGATTACTTAACATTAGCATTTTATAGACTATAAACTCGATTCAAGAGCCAAGGAAGAGAGAGTGTCTTCAGCAAATGGCACTAGAACACCTGGTATCCGTATATAAAGAATTAACCTCAACCCTTTTTTTCCATGCATGAAAATAACCTGAAGGGATCTATGAACCTAAATAAGAAAGCCTAAAAGTATAAAACTTTAAGAAGAAATTATAAGGGAAAATATTTATGAATTCAGAGTAGGCAAGAACTACCTAGG
The DNA here is from genome assembly GCF_053883595.1 of Heterocephalus glaber. Classification (NCBI taxonomy): domain Eukaryota; kingdom Metazoa; phylum Chordata; class Mammalia; order Rodentia; family Bathyergidae; genus Heterocephalus; species Heterocephalus glaber. The sequence continues at coordinate 52,710 of NW_028258154.1, read as the reverse complement.
ATACAAAAGCCATGATGCATAAAAGAAAAAATTGATAAATGAGATTCCGTCAAAATTTAGAACTTTAAATGACATCATTAAAATGAAAAGTAGTCCTTAAACAGACCATAATTACAATGCATATAACCTATGAGCAGAATACATAAAGAATTCTTAGAGCTCATTAATAGACAACCCAATTAAAATGTAGACATAAGATGATAAATAGCCAGTATAGCACAAGGAATGGTGTGCAACTCTAGAATCAGAAAAATACTAATCAGTACAATAATAAGATTGAATTATACACTCATTAGGGAGATGAAGTCAAAAGTTTTTAAAGCCTTGTCATGAGTTTTTCTTTTTGTTGGATTCTCCCCCTTTGCATTTAATTTGTCACACCCAATGGATTCATTCTGCTGGGTTTCCTGGGGTTGTGATCCTCATTGTCTTTCCCTAGGGTATTGTCTAAAATTTTTTGGAGTGCCGGTGTGGTATTCATGAAGTTCCTGAGGTGCTCTTTATCATGAAAGAATCTTATTTCTCCACCAATTTTGAAAGATAGTTTTGCAGGGTACATCATTCTGGGTTGGAGGCTGTTTTCCTTTAGGGCTTGAAATACATCACTCCAAGCTCTTGTTGCCTTGAGGGTTTGCATTGAGAAGTCTGCTGTGATTCTGATGGGCTTTCCTTTGTATATGATTTGTTTTTCTTCTCTCAACTGCTTGTAGAATTTTGTTCTTCTGTTGGATTTCTGGAATCCTAACTATTATATGCCTATGTGTACATTATTTTGATCAAGGCTAGCTGGAGTTCTATACGCCTCACTTATCTGTATGTCAAGTTCTTTTCCCCTCCTTGGGAAGTTTTCTGCCATCACTTCTGTGAACCGTTTTTTGATGTCATCTGCACTCTCTCCTGTTTCTTCATTGACTCCAATCAGTCTTATGTTATTCTTCTTTGCATCGTCTAGCAGCTGCTGGATTGATTCCTCATGTTCCCTTACAATTTTAAAGCAATTTTTCTTTTCCTGGTCACTCATTGCAATCTTATCTTCTATATCTGAAATTCTATCCTCACATTGCTTCATTCTGCTGCGCAGACTTTCCGTGGAGTTTGTAATCTCCTGGAAATCTGTTTGCATCTATATTATGGATTCCATTTGTTTCCTATGTTGGGGATTCCATCATGTTCCTTAGCTCCTCTATTTTTTATCTGTATCCTCTCTAGATTTATTAATCATGTCTTGCACTATGAGCACAATCTTTGCTGTTATCTGAGTAATTATTTCTGATTTCATTTTTCCCAGATCCTCTTTTGTTGCCAGTTCAGAGTCCAGGTGGTTCAGTATCACATTGTTCCATCTCGTTTCCCTTTGGGGTTTCTGTAGGTGATCTGGAAGTCTGTTTTTGAGGCTTGTTTGCATGTCTTCTTATTTCCACGGTGTGGGGGGAGTTTCTTCTGGCGCCCACAGGGCTCACCTTCTCTGCTCTAGGATCATGGAATGGCAGCAGGGGAGCTTCCTTATGGGTGCTGGGACTGGCTCAGCTTCTCTCTTCCCCTATCCTTCTACCTACCTATCCATCCCTCCCCAACTCCTTCTAACTCCCCATTTATCCCTCCATTTACTCCAAAGGGTAAAGTTGCCATACTGAAGAGTTTATTCACTATAAACATATGTTGGGCTGGCCCTTGTCTTTGATTTAATTCACACAGTTAAAGGCGACAGATTAATAACTACCACAAATTGTCATTTTCTAAGAGGTACTTGATGCTATTGTGTTGCTGATTGTATCACTTGGGCTAAGGTATCGTGATTGATCTAATCAGTTGTCCTTCCTGATACAATGAAAATGAGACAGCCTCAGCACCATTACAGATTCAAAATCTTAAGGCTAGCTATATCTGGAAGACACCTCTGAGAAGCAATCATTCCAGAAGGGTTCTAAATACATCAACAAAGATACTTACAATAAGCAACTTCAAAGTATTAACCCAGGAACTAAACCAAAGACAGTACCAAAAATAAAAATGAGAAGACATTTAAGTAAGGTGACTTCCACCTCACAAAAGTCAAATACTGGGGGAAATGAGGTGGAAAAGTCTGATAATCAACCACCTGGACACCATGAACTGATAGCACAGGAAGTAACAAAACAGATGCATGAGGCTCTAGAAAAATTCAAAACAGAAATAATCTCCAAGATAACTACAGAGATGGTGAGCAGAGTGAAAGACATGATTAGAGGCTCTAAAACAGAAACAGATAAAAATAGATGACCTCAAAAATATGCTGGAAGCCACAAATGCCCAGCATAAGAAAGAAATGGAAACCATGATTGTCAAACATAAGAAAGAAATGGAATCCATGAAACAGATTCAGACAAATATTCAGGAAATTAAAAACTCCACTGAAGGCATACAGAACAGATTAAAGGAATCTGAAGATAGAATATCAGATATAGAAGACAGGATTGCGGTGAAGAACCACAAAAACAGAGATTTCTTAAATATAGTAAGGGACCACAAGAAATCAAGCCAGCAGCTGCTAAACGATGCAAAGAAAAACAACATAAAACTGACAGGAGTCCACAAAAAGACAGGAGAAAGTATAATTGACATAAAAAAAAAAAACCTGTTCACAGAAGTAATAGTAGAAAACTTCCTGGACAGAGGTGGAGAATTGGACATACAGATAAGTGAGGCATATAGAACTCCAACTAGCCATTATCAAAAATATCTACACCTAGACATATAATAGGCAAGATCCCAGAAACCCAACAGAAGACCAAAATCCCACAGGCAGTTAGAGAAAAGAAACCAATCACCTATAAAGGAGAGCCCATTAGAATCACAGCAGACTTCTCAACACAAACCCTCAAATCAAGGAGAGCCTGGAGTGAAGTATTTCAAGCCCTAAAAGAAAGTAACTTCCAACCTAGACTGTTGTATCCTGCAAAATTACCTTTCAAAATCGATGGGGAAAGTAGATACTTCCATGACAAGGAAAACATGAGAAATTTCATGAACACCAAACCAGCAGTCCAAACAATTCTAAGCAACATCCTAGAAAAAGATAATGAAGGTCACAACTCCATGAGACCCAACAGAGGGAAGCCACCAGGCAAGGTAAGACACTAAAGGGGAAGGGGGAAAAATGAAATAAAAGAGCCAACAACAGCAAAACACCATGACAAGGATGAGTCAATATCTATCAATTTTAACTATCAATATTAATGGCCCCAATTCACCAAGCAAAAGAAATAGACTGGCAGAATGGATTTAGAAGCGAAATCCAGCAATATGCTGTATACAAGAAACACATCTAACTCAAAAGGAAATTTATAGACAAAGTACAAGGATGGAAAACAGTTCTCCAGGAGACAGGAACACAGAAAAAAATCAGGTGTAGCAATCTTATTTGCAGACAAAGTAGATTTCAAATCAAAACTAATTCAGAGAGGCAAAGATGGTCACCACATCCTTGTGAAAGGAACAATCCAAGAGGAAGAGATGACAATCCTAAACATATATGCACTAAATAGAAATTCACCCAACTATACAAAACAAATATTAATGGACATGAAAAACCAAATAACCACTAATACAATTATAGTGGGAGACCTCAATACCCCACTCTCACAAATAGACCATCTAGACAAAAAATTAAAAACAAAATTCTAGAACTGAACCGAACTATTGAACAAATGGACTTAATAGATGTTTACACAGTGTTCCACTCCACAAAATCAGAATACACATTCTTTTCAGCTGCACATGGGTCATTCTCCAAAACACACAACATGCTAGTTCACAGGACATGTCTAACTAAACGTAAAAGAATTGACGTCATCCCCTGTATACTGTCAGATCATAGGGCAATAAAATTGGAGATCAATAACATAAGAATCTGCAAAACACCCACAAACACATGGAAATTGAATAACACCCTCCTGAACAACCCATGGGTCACAGAAGAAATTAAAGAAGAAATTAGACAGTTTCTACAAGTAAATGATAATGCCAGTACAACATGTAAGATTCTACGGGACACACTGAAAGCAGTTCTATGGGGGAAATTCATAGCAGTCAATGCCCATATTAGGAAAACAGAGAGAACTCAAGTTATATAACCTAATGCAGAACCTCAAGCTCCTAGAAAAAGAAGAGCATAACAAACTCAAAGCTCATACAAGAAAGGAAATTATAAAGATCTGAGCAGAAATCAATGCAATGGACACTAAGAGAATGGTACAAAACATTAATGAACCAAAGAGTTGGTTTTTTGGAAGAATAAATAAAATTGATAAATCTTTAGCCAACCTTATCAAAACAAATGGAAAGAAAAGGCTCAAATCCATGCAATTAAGAATGAAAAAGGTGAAGTCACGACAGACCCACCAGAAATCCAGAGGATCATCAATCCTACTTTGAGAACCTGTACTCTACTAAAATGGAAAACACAGAAGAAATGGACAGATTTCTAGATACATGCGAATTACCAAAGTTAAATGAAGAAGATATAGAAATTCTAACCAACCCAACTACAACGAGTGAAATTGAAAATGTAATAAAAAATTTACCAACAAAGAAAAGCCAATGTCCTGATGGCTTCACTGCTGAATTCTGCAAGACATTTAAAGAAGAACTATCACCATTACTCTTTAAACTCATCAAGGAAATTGAAAGGGAAGCAAGGCTTCCAAATTCATTCCTGAAAGCAAGTGTTACTTTGATCCCCAAACCAGGGAAAGACCCAACTCAAAAAGAGAACTACAGGCCAATCTCCCTAATGAACATAGATGCAAAACATCCTCAACAAGATACAGGTAAACAGAATACAGAGGGTAATCAAGAAGATCATACACCCTGACCAAGTTGGATTTATCCCAGGGATGCAAGGATGGTTCAACATTCATAAATCGATAAATGTAATACACTACATTACCAGAGTCAAGGACAAAAACCATATGATCATCTCAATAGATGCAGAAAAGGTATTTGACAAAATTTAACACCCATTCATGATAAAAACCCTACAGAAAATTGGAATACAAGGTCTTTATCTCAACCTGATTAAGGCTATTCATGAAAAAACAATAGCCAACATCATATTAAATGGTCAAAAACTGAAAACTTTCACATTAAAATCAGGAACAAGACCATGATCCTCACTATCACCACTCCTGTTCAATACAGTTCTGGAAACATTAGCCACAGCCATTAGAAAAGAGAAAGAAATAAAAGGAATAAAGACAGGAAAGGAAGACTTTAAATGGTCATTATCTGCTGATGATATGATACTTTACATAGAAGATCCAAAAATCTTGGTCAAAAGTCTTCTAGACCTAATTGACAGATTCAGTAGAGTAGATGGATATAAGGTCAAAACTCAAAAAAAACAATAGCCTTCTTATACACAAACAGCAGATTCACTGAGAGAGAAATTCAAGAAACAATTCCTTTTACAGTAACATCCAAAAAAAAAGAAATATCTAGGAATCAACCTGAAAAAGGAAGCAAGAAACTTCTACACTGAAAACTATAGCACTCTGAAAAAGGAGATCAAGGAGGATGTAAGAAAATGGAAAGACATCCCTTTCTCCTGGGTAGGAAGAACCAATATGGTGAAAATGGCCATACTTCCAAAACTACTATATAGATTTCATGCAATGCCAATTGAAATTCAAACAATATACTTCACAGAACTACAGAAAATCCAAAAATTCATTTGGAACCAGAAGAGACCTGAAAGAGCAAAAGCAATTCTAGGCAACAGAGACATGCCTGGGGGTATCACAATCCCCAACTTGAAACTATACTACAAAACTACTGTGATAAAAACAGCATGGCACTGGCAAAGAAACAGACCTGAGGATCAGTGGAATACATAAGAAGATGCAGAAACAACTCCAGACACACTCAGCCACCTCATCTTTGATAAAGGAGGCAACCACCCTCACCAGAGGAAAGATAGCCTCTTTAATAAACGGTGTGGGAAAAACTGGATTTCAGCCTGCCACAGATTAAAACTAGACCCATACCTATCACCATGCACTAAACTAAGATGGAAGTAGATTAAAGATCGAAATATTAGGACAAAAACACTAAACTTGCTGGAAGATAAGTTAGGTAGAACTCTTGATGACATTGGCATAGGAAAAGACTTTATGAACAAATCTTCAGTAGCACGAGAGCTAGCACAAAGAATCAACACCTGGGATCTCATCATATCAAAAAGCTTCTGCACTGCAAGAGAAACTACCAACAGAGCTAAGAGACAACCTACAATGTGGGAAGAAATATTTAGCAGCTGTAGCTCAGACAAAGGTCTACTACCAAGCATATACAAAGAACTGGAAAGAAAAAAGACCTCCCAAATTCAAAGACCCAATTCAAAAATGGGCATCTGAAATGAACAGATATTTCTCAGACAATGAAGTAAAAGCACCAAATGAATATATGAAAAAATGTTCAACATCACTGGTCATTCAAGAGATGCAGATGAAAACAACACTGAGATTCCATCTCACCCCACAAAGAATGGCTGCTATCAAGAAATCAACCAATAACAAATGCTGGTGGGGGTGTGGAAAGGAACCCTTCTCCAATGTTGCTGGGAGGGCAGACTGGTGCAACCACTGTGGAAATCAGTATGGAGATACCTCAAAGAACTAGGGCTAGAGGTCCCATTTGACCCAGCTATTCCCCTGCTGGGGATCTTCCCCAAAGAATTAAAGGAATCATACCACAGTGATATATGTGCACCCATGTTTATCACGGCACAGTTTGTAATAGCTAAAACTTGGAAACAGCCCAAATGAACATCAACTGGAAACTGGATAAAGATGTGGTTGTTTTTATAAAATGGAGTACTACTCAGCCATGAAGAATGAGAAACTAGAGACATTTATAGCTAAATGGATGCATCTTGGGCCATACGCCTAAGTGAAATAAATAGGACACATATGTGTAAATATCAAATAATTTCTCTAGTGTGAGAAATTGAAAGTATAAACAAAGATTAAAATGAATAATTGATAACTTGAAATAGAAAAAGGTCCAAAGGTGTAGGGGTGGTGGGAGGGGAAGGGGAAAGGGAAGAAGGGAAAGGAAAAAGTATGAGAAAAGAAAAAAAATGGAAACAAAATTTATGTAAATACGGAAGGGTGGAGGGGATGAAGAGTGCACAGGCAATGGGGAAAAAATCAGAAGGAAGATACATCATATACGGGTACAAGCACCTGATGATAAATGTAAACATATTGGATACCTAAAATGCACCAATCAAAGAACAAAAAAACCACACCACTGTTCCTATGGAGGTTCTGTTTCTTTTCTTCAATTAATGTTCACTGGGTTGTTGTAAGCTTTGGGTTTATTTCTAGTTTTGAAAGTATTGATTTCGATAATTTTCCAAGTATCCTCTCCTCACTGTCATGCAGAAATGAATTATTTAACTATTCAAGAATTTCTGCCTCCTCCCAAGACTTTGTAAGAGTATTTCCTCAGGTTGTCCCAAGTCATTTTAAAACCATCAACTTTAATCTTAAAAAATTCAAACATTATTCCCCTTCCCTAACAAAATCAATTCAAATTCAGTTAAAAATTGCAATGCTGAAATTCCCAGACAGGCATCTCCAAATCTATCCCCATATAACTTTTGACCCTGGGCGCCTTTCAAACACTTCTCAAAAGATATACTCATTTCATATTAGGATGGGCAAACCATAGTACACAGACCGTTATTTCACTGGCTGGAAACTAAAAAAGATCTCTACTGTTCTTAAAGATTGTAAAAATAAATTGTAAAAAGATGAAGAGCAAGCATGTGGCTTGCAAACTTAAACGGTTTACTCACTGGATCTTCAAAGAAAAACATATTTTATTTGTGGTGGTGCTGGGACCTCAGGGCTTGCTGCCTGCCAGGCAAGTGTTCTCAGCCCCAGGATGACACTTTCTATCTACTACACTTGGAACCACTCTGAAATTGAAGTTAAAACTTCACTGAACTCCAAAAAGATGTGTCTCTGCTAAGGCTTCATTAACCATAACAAATACAGTACCAGAAACTGTGTTGCTCAACCACGCTAGTACACAGTATTGTTTGAAAATTATATATACTGGCAAACTTCTTACATATGGTACTTAAATGGAAAAGATCAACATGCTAACAAATCCATCCAGCTTCTCAATGATCCTCAAAATTGTTCTGACTCTCACAACCACTCATGAGAGAGAGAGAGAGAGAGAGAGAGAGAGAGAGAGAGAGAGAGAGAAATTATGCTAATATTCCAAATGCATAAAGTAATTATCACAAGAACTTCTGTGCTGAAGCAACTGATCTGGATTCCTTTTTCCCACTCTGAGCTCCACACTCTCCACCCTTTCCCCCATCTCAAGCTCCTCACCCTGAATCCCTGCTCCCACCTCCAGCTCCTCACCAGCTACCCTGCTCCCATTTCCAGCAGCTCACCAAAGAAGGTGAACCAGTTTCTTACCTTACTAAAACAAAACCAGTGAGAACAAGCTCTCTTAACTTCTTTTAGAGCTACTTTTACATTCCCCCTAACACTTCTCTATATAATTCTTGCTCTTGTATTCACCACCTCAGAAGAGAGAGCAGCTCTCCTCCTTCCACAGTTAGCTTCACAAGTTGTGCCCTTCATGTTCCCATGCCAAATATTCCAGACTTTGCTCCTTCAAGTCTTCCCTTTCTTGGAGCCTCCATCTCACTCCCTCCCCTGAACCTTTCCCTTCAGTCTTTCCTTCTCCTAGAAGCTAAAACTCTTCCCATGAGCCAACAGCCCTTCCCCCTCTTCCCATTCAGCAACAAGGTTCTTGGCCTACTTCCATTTTTTTATCCTTTTATTGGGACATTTTAGGCGTACAATATAATGACATTCATCATTGCAGATATGCACCTTTACATACTCTCTTGGTTCTTATTTTTTCCCCTTGCCTGCCCTCCCTTCAACCCCTCCATCCCTCCCTATTTACAAAGACTTTGTTTCTATTTGTTCATTTTCTCATATTAATTGCATTCCCTTCTTTCCTTTCCCCTACCCCTCCTACTTCCACCTACTTTTCTTATAAGCTTCCATAATTCTCTTACTTGACCAACGTTTCCATTATCAAAATCAATGGCCTCCCTCAATTTTTAAGCTTTTCTATCTTTTTGCAGTATTTGATCAGATACTTGTATTTTTCTAATCTTCTGTCATACCAACTCTCCTGGTTTTATTTTTCTAAATACTCACATATTACACCGTTAACCTGATTTTTAATTCCTTTTATCTCTTCAAGTTTAAAAGTTTTCCCAAAGTACATTTACCTACGGCCCTTTTCTCTCCATGATGATATCCCTTGAAAATCTCACCACATCTTCAAGTTTCACTTCCACTTTTACAAAGATAATTTTCCAATCCATAATCTTTATTCCTGGATGACCTTTCTCTTCCTTTCTCTCCCCTTCCCATCTTTTGGATCTTGCCATCTATCTAGTCTTTGCAATCTTTCTCCATCAACTCTCACCTCTGTCCTCTCCTATCCATCCCTACCGTTGCAACCCTCCTTTACACCACCGCAGCCCGGAGTCTAGTAGTGCTTTGACAACCATGCTTCTCCTTTCTCGGTCAATGTCCAATCCATCTAGGCACTGCTGTCGTGTTCACTGTGAACTACACTTCTGATCAAGTCGCTCTCCTACTTAAAAATCACTCAGTGTACTACATGCTACTGTACTTAAAGTGGCTCATATGATTTTTAAAAGAGAAGAACCAACTCGTGCCTTCCTACAGAATGAATGCCCTGCTGCCAACCATAATCAGGCTCTCCAGGACTGGTGCCAAACAATCTTCCAACCTGCTTCCCACTTCCTCCTCTTTCAGAAACTCTTTTCCAGCCAGACTGTTCTCTTGCTGAGGGACCCTGGTGACCACCACCCTGAAGTTCCGCCAGCCCCCAATATTTCCAGCACAGGCCGCACACATCCAAAGCTTAGCGCTATTTGTTACAGTTCTAATCCTACCTTTTCCTCAAAGTCTTTGCCGATCTCCTTTCCCATTTCCAACCTGAAGTACGATTTCCCTCTTCTGAGCTCCAGAAACACTGCCACGGTCAGTCATCACTGCAACTCTCATCAGGTGTCTTCTGGGGGACAGACCCCAGCGGGTTGGAGCTTGGATTTGGGGAAACGGTTTCCAAGTCCTGATGATTCTGGCTGCGGATGTGTCTGTGGTCATTTTAACACAGCTGTTAAAATCTCCATACCACGTTTCAGACAGGGTCTTACACCACATCCCCCAACCAGACAACAAAGGGTGGAAAGTAGTGGCAATAACTTGCACGGAGAGACATCCAACCACATCCCCGTTCCTATCAGGAGCCGCCTGAACAAGGGCTTCACTCACCGTTGGTGTCACTAAGACAACAGCATTTCAGTTTTCTGTCAAGCTACAGAAAACAAGGGCTATAAATGGAGAAGGAAAAACCTTCCAGTGCTTACATTTTTAAAAGCCTACAATTTTAGATATTAAAACTCTCCAGCAAGATGGAAGTAAACCGGTATCAATCCCCAGGAGCATACTGTCTGTTCTAAATGCAGGGCAACCTAACGTCAGTCCACGAGAGGCAGCCAGTCATTTTTACAAAGTCTGAAGCTGGCTGTTAGCACTAAGGTAACTTTTGCAGGCACAGGGCTGAGCGCTGAGCCCCGGATCCTGGACACAGCCTAAGCCCCTTCAGCGTGGGTCCCCATCTGCCCCATCTCCGTCCAGGCTGCAACCCCTGCAGGCCCCGCGCGCTCCCGTCTGCTCACTGGGTCCAGTCCACCCCATGTCTGTCCAGGCTGCAGTGCCCCCTGCAGGCCTGGCGCCGTCCCGCCCCCTTGAGAGGCCCAGCATGGCACCCCGGTGGGTCCCAGGCTGCTGCAGGGTGCGCGCCTTCTCGGGGGGCCCCCGCCAGGACGCCGGGCGGGAGCCCCCCCCCGGGAGGCCGGCCAGGTTCCCGGAGGCCTCGTCCACGCGCGCGCGGCTGCTTCTCTAGCTCGGGCTACCCAGGCGCGGAGGTCAAGAGCGGCTCCCGACTCCGCCTCTCTGCACTTCTTACTCCTGCCCTTTACCATGTCCTCCCAGACCCTGTTTGGAGGCTGTGGGTCACTTCCGGGCGCAGCCTCACACCTTGCCTGCCTGCTCATGGCCACTGTTATGGGCCACCGTTAGGGGGGAGGGGACCCCAATGGCAGAGTGCACCCCCTCCCACGCGCAAGTTCCCACCTCCTCCTTCCCTGGCACACGCCCCCTCTCTGGCCTGAGCTCCTCAACGCTGTCTCCCAAGTCCCTTGTCAGTTCAATTTCATCAAATTGAACTGCAGGTGACCCAAACAATCGGGCTGATTTTCTTTTCTTACTAGAAATAAATGTTTTTAATATATTCCCATTAGTCACTTACACATCTTTCCTTCCAAAGTATTCAAACAGTCCCACTTTTCTACCCATTCCTTATAACTATATAACAAACTGAAAGTTCTGCGTACAAATGTAACTATCACACACACACACACAAAATCTACAATGAAGTGACACAGTGCTCTCTACCCCTCAGATGCAATGAAAATGTTTATTGAAACTTTTCTTCGGGCTGGCAATTTAGCTCAGTGGTTCCGGCACCTGCCTCGCAAGCGCAAGGTCCCGAGTTCGACATCCGGTACCAAAAAAACACTTTTCTTCAAATAAGACATGAACTACTACTACAGCCAATATTTCAAGATAGGATAACTATATTTAAATCCACGGAGACGACCATGGTACTCTAGGGATACTACTACTTAGAAGACGATAAAGATAATATTTACTTCTCTCCCCTTTTGACATCAATCATCAACATTGTTTTCAACGAGTCAATTACTACAATTAATATGTACCTGACATATGCAAAAGAAGGGGAGCAGGGAAGAACCCGTGGAAAGACACTTCAAGATCATGAACTATATTTCCATCCACTATTCTATCCCGATATGAATAATGATTTATCTTAAAAGAGAAAAACGTTGTTGTTTTTGTTTGTTTTGTTTTGGTTTTGTTTTGTTTTTTGGTACCGGGGATCGAACTTGGGACCTTGCACTTGCAAAGCAGGCAGCAGAACCACCGAGCTAAATCCTTGCCCCAAGAGAAAAACTTTGAAAATAGTAGACTGGAAAAACACTATAATCTACCACACATCAAAGTAAATATTGAGCTTTAAAGTTCAAAATATTTATTTAAAATTGTCCCTAGAATGAAGAATAGTAGCTTAATGCTTCCAAACAATTCCTGCTTTTCCAACTTGATATCTAACTAAGCTTCTCTTTTCAAACTTGAATATATCAAATGTATAAAAAATGATGGAAAAATTCTGTAAGATTTTCCTTAAATGCATGACATAAATGAGATACAAACAGTAACAAATCCAAAGTATACCTTTTACTTTTATAAGGAAAGTAAAATAAATTCTATTAGAAAATGTGATTTCTCTTTGAATGGGGGAATAAAATGTATACTCTTATTTTAGCATACCCAACGTTAGACATTAACTACAATAGCTCCCTTAACTGAGCTATCTCCATTTACCTGTCCTACCGTAGCCAATATAGTTTTAGCCCTTTACTAAATATAAATGTGGATACGGCATTCTAGCCACTCTCAACTAACTATTTTTGTTACAATTAAGAACTTTTAATTTTTTCAGTGCTGGGAACTGAACCCAGCACCTCAGCACTGAGCTACATTCCAAATCTTTTAAAAATTGTTTATTTTGAGATAAGGTCATGCCAAGTCATTCAGTTATTCAGGCTGGGTCTGAACCTGGAATCTTCCTGCCTCAGCCTCCCAAAAGGCTGGAATTACAGGCATAAGCTGCTCCATCCAGCCATAATCAAACACTCCTGATCCCAGTATAACTGAATTACATGCTAAACAAGTCAGTTGTTATTCCCAAACCTGTTTAGGCCAGTCCACTTTTTATTCTTACACAAATGAATTACATTAAGTCTATGGACTGCAGTCCAGAGTTGAATGTAAACTAAGTAGAATGACTCAAAAGTGAGTTATTCCTTTCAAAGGTGTTACACTAGGGCCGGGGATTTAGCTCAGTGGTTTCGCTGCCTGCTGCCCAAGCGGCAAGCACAAGGACCCGATTTTGATCCCCGGTACCAAAAAAAAAAAAAAAAATGTTACATTAGATAAAGGTGACACAATTGCAAGATGTTAGGGAACATCACAGAAAGAGCCCAGAATCAGTTTTTCAAAAGTACCTTTCAACTCTCACTCCACTTTAGGGGAAGCAAAACTGGAAACTAGATTGGACATAATTACGGATACAGTTAACACAGTAACAATTCTCAGCATCACAAAAGATGACATTTGCTCAACATGAAAAACCTGGCAAATGAATATATATTCATATATTTTAAGCTGAAAATAAGATGTAAATTTTATATGATTTTCCTGATTTAACTCTTTCCATAATTTATGAAGTAAATGTCCCAATTTCACTGGATATGAAATATTACATACCTATACAAAACAACACTACATAGTGATAAGCACGCCAAAATAACTGATGAAAAAGTGTAAGAGGGCCGGGGATTTAGCTCAGCAGTCCCGGGGCCTGCCTCTCAAGCGCAAGGTCCTGAGTTTGATCCCCAGTACCAAAAAGAAAAAAAAAAGTATTAGAAAACATGCTCCACCAAAGCATGGATGTTCATTTTGTTCACAGATGTATATGGTTCCTGACTATAGGTGATGCTCAATGAATCCTTGTTGAAGAGAAATAGGAACTCACCATGATCACAGCCTTGCTAATGCGGATGGATCCCCTTCAGCCATACTCTGTCTCATCTTCAGATCTGTAGTAACTCAGAGTATTATTCTTCAAAACTACCCAACGATCCTGCCACCCATGAATGTAGTTTGCCCACTGGGGGTGGAAAAGGGAAGGCACAGGAGGAAAAAAAAATATCAAAGTCAGAAATCCAAACTTTTAAAACCAAAACATGAGTTCTAATTTAGTTATGAGCATAAGCAATAAAATGGTAACATGAAAAGTTGAGATTTTTGAGACTATATGATTTTTAGTCATTTTTACAATAGTTTAAATAGGCAGGAAATAAAATACAACACTTTCTTATCTCTAACATCTGAAGAATCAAGCCAAAGCAAGATTCTGATGCAAGGTTCTGCTTTGTTCTTTGCATGCTTTTATCCTCCCCCTCCTCAACCTTCATGACATTTAGAAATGGTTCTCGGCCCTGTCACAATGACCTCAGTCAACAGAAAAGTAAGTCCAGTTATAGTCTCTCTCTCACACCAGGTACTGTGCCAAGGCTTCTAAATCAACAGAAGTGTGGGGCCAAGAACTGCCAAAATTCTCCTTTTATTGTAAGTTAACCTCGTATGAAAACTGATGACAGTCATAACGACATCAAAGTAAAAATACTAGATGAGATCTTCAGTCCACATCAACTTTAATTCTTCCCCTATAGAACTCAATACTATGTATTTAAAATGCTCAGTTCATTTTCCAAGTTTCTCTAAGGATATATTTTCTAATTAATTGGTATCTGGGGTGGGGGGGTAACCAGAAATCAAACTTAGGACCTTGCACTTGGCAGGCAATCATGGCACCAAAGAGATAAATCCCTGGCCCTGGTTTATTTTCTAATAAATTGGTTTTTGAAAAAATACTTGGTATATTCTCCTTGGTATATTCTTATTCTGTACCTAAAGGTGATTTCTATGTCACTCAAACACTGATGCACAGAAATCACCATCAATAAAATGGCAAAGAAAAAAATGGAACTTCTATGAGAAAACTTAATTTTGCTTGTTTTTCTTTATGCTCTGGGGTTTTAAGTATAAACAATTCCAAAAAATATCTACTAGTTCCAAAAACTACTTCAAAATTGATTGTTTCCATGTAACGAACTGGCTCAGGTTCTTCACCTGTGGAGAAATCTTTCTTTTCCTATTCCCTAATTGAGCATGTTTGAGATAGGTTCAACTTTTAAATCTTTAAAGCCCATTTTTACAACCCTCTGTAAGAACTCACCTATACTAACAATCTCTAGGGGCTCCCTAGTCACTATTCCTTATTTGTAACTGCTTTCAACTTACCACCATTTAGATACCAACTTCAAGTAAATGACTGTTACAAACAAAACTGAACTCTCCTTCTTCTGCAAGGTGTTCTTCCCTCTGTTCCTATTTTCTTGGCTGTACACAATTCTGTAGTCAGGCAGACTCAAACCTCGTGTAGGCTTACAGTACATTACCTGAACAGAATAGCAGATACAAGATTAAATAGACTCAACTACTTCACTACTTCTTGTGAAAAGAGCTTTGAGGAGTGAATTTCTTGGAGCTTGTGTTTCTCTACTTATTGTTTGAATGGCTGAATAAAATAATGAAAATGCTTAGTCACAGAACATAATCTGTCCCTTCTCATTCCTTGTAGCTCATCACCGAATTCTATTAATTTTTCCTTCACATTAAACCCTTAAGATATGCACGCATAGCCATATTTATAGTAGCACAATACATAATAGTTGAATCTTGGAAGCAGCCTAAATGTCTGTCAAAAGATGAATATATAAAGTATGGTATTTATATATAATGGGGTACTACTCAGCCATAAGGACGGATAAACTTGTAGGAAAACGGAGGCACCTTGAAACCATAATGTTAAGTGAAATAAATCAAACACAGAAGGTTAAATATTACATGGTTCCTCTTCTATGAGAAGCTCAAAATACAAATACTGTAAAGAGAAAATAAAAGACAGTAGAAGCGTTGGGAGCCACGCTACATAATTTCAGGGTAAAATCATTTGGTTAGCCTAGTTCTCTTGCCTACAGCCCACCTATGGAATTCTGAGACTTAACTCCATTTTGGCCTCTGGTCACAACTGAGACCTCAATGATCCCATGAGGCTGTGATTCTCCAGGACAAGAAACATCCTGGGAGCTGAAAACATCCTGGGAGGAACAAACATCTACTCCGTTCCTCATTGTTCTTGGACTGTTACATCTTGTTTAGGCAGGATGTGCTGAACTCTCCGCAAGTCTTTTGTTACATTTGTTTCTCCTGATGTACTGAGGTAAGCTGGGGGCTTTCCTCTTTGCCGCCCAGAGCAGCACTGATCAGACCCAAAGCTCAGCTTCTTCTCAAAGTTTCAGGTTTCTACCTTTCCTGTAATTAATTCCCCTCGTGCTGCCTTGGCTCGCAGGAGACTAGGACTTACTGCAGAGGTTCTAGTAATGTCCCCTTGCCCTGGTTCCCTACAAGGAAGTAGGGAGATGAGGGACTGAGATGTGTCATCTACAGGTACCAACTCCCCCCAAGAAATGTAACTATTACCTGCAGCAAACATGTACTAATTTAAAAAAGGGAAAAAATTCAATCCTTACATTAGCCTTGTCTTCCACATATTCAATTATTCAATAAAATTATCAAGTTTCTTGATTCCTGAGGCCTAATAACTTTGTCTAGTATCTTCTGCTTCTTCATAAGTTACATAAACTTATTTACACAAAAGGCGTATTGCCCACACATGTACCTACATATTAATTTTATTGTGACTCCAGCTCCTCAATTTACATGGGCAGCTTCCCACTGCCTACTTTAACAGTGGATGGATTGGTATTTAAGACTCTCCATATATTTACCCTTCCTTGCTTCTCATCACTACCATTAAGATTAAACAATAAATTTAGTGTCTAGCACACAGTATTTGCATGCCTAGCTAATGAAACTGTCAATGTCTCTTGTTAGACCCCTTCCCAAAGGACCAGAGGGTCCCAAGCAATTACGTACCTATGATGTGTATTATTTCAGTATAGAGAAATCCACAAATTATAGAAGCTCCAGGACTCTACTCAGTAAATTCAAGCTGCTATTTGGGGTTTTTTTTTTAACCAGGGATTGAATTCGGGACCTTGCACCTGCAAGGGAGGTGCGGTGCCACTGAGCTAAACCCCCAGCCCTGAGCTGCTATTATTGTACCTGGAAGGCAAGTTTCCACCTTCGCTCTCAGGTTCATTCCCTTACTTCCCCATTTAACAATTCAGACAAGGCAATATTCTAGACATGACAAGAGAATCCAAACCCCTGTAGCCTACAGTCCAGCAAGCACAAATTTAAGAACAAAAAAAGATATACTTAGAACGAGAGTCAGAAGCAAATTGAAAAAAAAAACACTATGGGAAATCAAGGGAAGGCTGTCTTCAATGACCAGCAAAGAAAAAGCTCTATGAAAAGGGCAGCACTGACAGGGACTCACAGAATTTTAGGCAACAGGTAGGGGCGAGGATTCAGAAAACCATGGGGGAGATTGAGATAAACTTTATTTTACCAGGCTAAGCTGCTTTCAAGTCCTACTAAGGTGTAAGTCTTTTCCCAACAATGTTTCACCTTCACATGTGTGATGAGCACCTAAAATCACAATCTATCCACTATTCTGGGAAACTTTCATAAGTATTTCAGATTATTATATAGAAGAAAAAAACTTTGGACTGGCATATTTTTAATACAAATTCAAACACTCTCCTGTTTCAGATCCATTCTATCCTAGGGGAGAAGAAATTAGTATTGGGACTTATTGACATTACTCCATAGAAGGAAAAGAACAGAAGCTGAGTTGTAACTGTTGTTTCAGTATCAGGTACTGTATTCCTCACATGGTTCATAACTGTGAGGAGCCCAACTGCTTCCCCATA
Source organism: Heterocephalus glaber (assembly GCF_053883595.1). NCBI lineage: Eukaryota > Metazoa > Chordata > Mammalia > Rodentia > Bathyergidae > Heterocephalus > Heterocephalus glaber. The sequence continues at coordinate 34,979 of NW_028258154.1, read as the reverse complement.
TCTACAATATACACAACATTTGACCATGATGAAAAATGAAACCTTTGTTGTGTCAAGCACTATAGATAAGTAAATGATCAAGTAAAGAACTTGAAATATGTAACGTGTTCTTTAAACTTAAAAACAGGTACCGTCCCCAGTGTGTTCATTTAATATAAAGTACGCTTCCTACAGCTAGGGCTATGTAGCTCAGTTGTAGAACACTCAGCTAGCATTCGACAGACCCTAGGTTTGATACCCAGCACCTTCAAAAAACAAAACACCCTTAACTAAAATCTTCCAAAAAACAGATATAACCATAAATTTTTGAATTTCAGGGAAATGTCCTTCACAGGCATTCAGAATAATACCAAAGGGCTGGATTTAGCTCAGTGGTTCCACCACCTGCCTCACAGGTGCAAAGTCCAGAGTTCGATCCCCAGTACCAAAAAAAAAAAAAAAAAAAGAATAATACCAAAAGCTTTATTCATGTTGATTCTACATACAGAGCAACAGTCAAAATTGAACCTATTACCCTTGATAGTGGTCAAATACTGCATTTGTACACACTTAAATACCAAGGAGATAGTCTTCCCATTTTTTAATCTCTGGTATATCTACTATTCTACTCTGCATACAGTTAATACTGTACTCAGAGCAGGAGACCTTTATTCACCAGTTACACCCCTCCTCGGCACCTTCAAAAAAGTGATAACAGGTCAAAAGTACAGCATGTTTTATAAAACAATATTACAATGATACTAATATGACAATCTGCTTCTCATCTAATGAGAAAAGGGATGAAACTCTCAATAAATCATTGAAAACAACACACTTCACACTTCCCCATCTGAAAATGTTTATCTATTACACGGTATGGTCAATGCAGAGTTCTAAATTGTAAGATACATTTAATCGAAAGAAACCCTGGGGAGATTCTATCAACACACAACACAATTTGTCAGCTATATAACGAAAAGCCTTGAGTTTGACATACTCATGCCTTTCCTACACCGCTTCTCATACATAAAAGCCTAATATGAAACAATCCCACAAATGATGTCCAAATGACTCAAAGATGGAAGCAGAGTGATTTCTTAATAGCCAGTGGTTGCACATGACCTGGTATCTGATGACCAGCTTGTTGAGGGACTGGCCTCAGCTCCCCCTCTCCAAGTTAACAGCTGGCTCCAGCTATTTCTGAAAGTTTCACAGGAAGGGAGAGAAGTAGAAAACGCTATGAGTCTACTCATAGCAAAAACTTTTTAAAAAAGCATTATCAAGAGATCACTCAATTTCAGTTCTGTACATGACTATTTACTTTGCTAAGATTTTGGAAAGGAGTTTTTAAAAACACAGAAAAAAAAAATAGAATGTTTTTGCCTTATTCTGTGCCCCTTACTACAAAAAGACATTTTATTAAATACTACTCTTCTTCCTGGACTAAAGGTTGGTCTCCAATCTGACAAGCTCCAAATTACTATTAATAGTTTTATACCCAAGGCACCACGTGTCAATTAAACAGTTCTTTTCTGAAACAGGGTAAGGAGTGACGGGGAAAGTACACAAGCGCTCCACACGGATACCTCACACTACACCGAAAATGACTACCGCCTCAGATTGCGGGTCCAAACCGAGTCAACTGGCTTGTCTATACAGCCTCGGCAGCAGAGTCCCCCGAACCTTTTCCGAGAAGCACCTCCAGACTCACCTAGTTAGAAAGGTCAGATTTGAACCGCCACCAGGACCACCACCCCACCCCTCCCGGCGGCCCAGTACTACTTGGGATGCCGCCTTAGCCCAACGCAGATTCCCACGCCCGGGACAGCTGGGACTCGAGTGGCGGTGTGCAGCGCATCTCCTGAACTGGATCCCACTTCCCCGGTCCTCAGCGGCTCACAAGCCGCAGGGAAGGCGAGTAGGGCGAGTAGTTCCCCGCTTCCCCAGCCCACCCTGACCTAGGCGCTCCAGCGGCGCCGTCAGCCCCGCACCCCGGCACCTTCCGGACGGTCCGCGGGCCCGCGGAGGCTCACCTTGCTCAGGGCCGCTGCAGTGCTCCACAGGCGGCCCGGGCTCCGTCTCCCGGTCCTCCTCGGAGCCCGAAGAGTTCCAGCGCTGGTTATCCGACGTGGAGGCGCGACAGGCAAGCAGGAGACCGGCCCCCGCTCCGCGAGCTGCGCAGGCGGAGGCGCCCACCACTGAGCCTACATGAGGCCCTGTGCACAGTTTCTCTTTCACACCATCCACATGAAATAGTCCTCTTCCCATCCTAAAACCAAAGTGCCCGAACTGTGTCTTTTGAGGAACAGGCCTTCAAGGCTGATCTAAGTGCTGCCTCCTTGAGAAAGGCGTATTCTCCAGTTTCCAACTTGTTTCTCTCTACTGTCAGGAGATGAAACCCCACCTGGGATTGTGATCCCCACAGCCCAGAGTCCTGACTCTGAGCACGGTAAACGGCCTTTCTTCAAAGGGCTTAAGTACAAGCAAAGGCTACACCTCTCCCCCAACTCTGAGTCCCTGATATTTGACACACGAGTGTGTCACTGACCACTGTCAGTTCTAACAGTGAAACACACGCTCAGGGAGCCCAAAAAACATTGTCCTTTCACCTTGTAGTGAGACACTGTCATGTCTGAGTTCTTCATCACAGAGTCTATTACCATGTATTTAATTACTTAATTAAAAATAATAAGCAATAGGCCAGGGATTTAGCTCAGTGGTTTCACCACCTGCTGCGTGGGCACAAGGACCTGAGTTCGATCCCTGGTACCAAACAAAAAACAAAACAAAAAAAAACACTAAGCAACTAAAATAAGAAAAATGGAGAGTGACAAGTACAACATTTACCTCATCTGGAAGGGAGTATATGGTGATACTTTTTGAAAATTCCTGATCGCCAAAGAAAATAGTCCCTTGCACAGGAAATACATCTTGTGTAAAGTCAGGACTAATCACCCATGATATGCTAACGTCACCAAAGTTGCCTCGATTTCTTATTACACCATAAACAGCTATGGAGTACAAACATAAATTATAATAAATATGAACACATATACCAAACTTTAAAACAAGTAAAGAAATTACTCAAAATAAAAATGACACCTCTTTTCAATAAAAGCCAATTATTTGTTCAGCACATTCTCCAAGGTTCATATAAAAATATACTAGCCTAGTCATCCTTCAGCAGTTAAATGATTAATAAAAAAATAGACTTAATCTTTTCCATCACCATGTGGAATTTAAGAGTCATGTGGCACAGGGACAGAAGAGTGGTCAGTTTGGTGCAATTACAATGAGGTCCTATAGAGGACCCTAAATGCTGAAGGCCTTTACAGGAAGCTTCACTTGCCCACCCAGAGTGATTTTCTCACCATGAACTGCTTTAAAAGTAAAATATTTCTCATTTTCTGCCACTGAAATAGTTTACTAGCAGTGGCACTTACTTTGCATGTTTTTCCAACTTATTGGACTTGATTCATCCCTGGGTGTTCGAACTATATTACATATGATTAACTGAAATCATCAGTGTCCTTCCAACACTTTGTAAGAAACAGAAACAGCAATCCTAAGTATGATTTTTAAAAAGACCAATTTCTATACTACTTGTAATTGCTAAAGCACGATGGGCAAATGAAAAGAACTAACTGCTGAAGAAATGAATTAAAAACATGATTCATTTCCTATTCAGTAGATGGAAATAAAACATAAGAAACAATAAATTACCACTGTAGACATCGTCTCCTTTGCTTTCATTTATCATCACACTGAGACCGTCAGAAACAAACTCTGTAACTCCGTGAGGGTCGTCGTTTTTTAGAATCGTTATGTTAACAACTGTGGCACTTCCCAACTCACTTTCCCTTTCACCATGGCTGCTGAGGACCACCCAGTAGTACTCATCCAGCTAAGATGAACAGGCCAGATGAGAAAATGCAAAGACATTTTCACAAGTAAAATATGCAGGTATTTGACAATAGGAATATGCTCAGTTTTTCAGAAACACACAATGCCTAAAAAGGCAAAAGAGCTGATATTATTCCTAGAAATATTTTTAACATTCCCCTATCAATTAAAATATATCGGGATAAGAGTACATTATCCAAAAAGGAAAAAGATGAACATTGACACTTTTCTAAAATGGCAAGAAGTTAGGGTCATGTTGCTGACAATCTACAGTCAGCTGTGCATTGGTGTGTAAACATAATGGTACCATACGGTACCTGATTAAAACTTAAATCCACTGGCAAACTTAGTGCAAAGCCACACCATTAAAAATTTAGTCAATAAAGATCACATAAGGCTGATCATAAATAAAACTTAACTGATCACACACAGTCTCACTGTTTGGTGGGTTTAGTTATTTCTTTCTGGAGGATAAAAATACACCTTTCTGATTAGAGCATCTATCTAATTTTCCAAACATGGGTACTTGTCCCTTCTTATGTCTTCTTGCCAATGTTCAAAATATTTATTTCATGATATACCAGATACTACCAACCTTCCATAAAACACAAAGGAAAAATGCAATCCAGTACCTCAGGAATGCCATCCAGTCTTGAGAGCAACGTGATCACTATTTCCCTTTCCCCGGGTTTGAATTCCAGGACCCCCATGTTTCCATAGAATTCACTGCTATCTCTTGGCTCTACTTGGTAGTACAGAAACTGCTTTACAAGAGCTCCCTGGGATCAAATAATGTGGAGCTCTACAGATTCTCCTTCCTTAAAAAAAAAAAAATCACAAAAGTGCAAGTCCTTCTACATCATTCCTCTGAAGTGGTGAACACAGAATGAAGTTTAATACTTACATGTATAACATAGGGTCCTCTGGAAGCAGGAGAAAATTCAAAAACTCCCCCAGGATCATCATTTTCCAAAATAATTAGGTCACAGCTAGTATACCCAGATTTCAGCACCTCATTTTCTACATTAGCCCTGGAAGTCAGAGGGCAGAAAGGCACTTGTTAGCAGTAGTCTTACTTCTGAAATCTGCAGGCACCTAAGGCAATTCACAAGCCTTTCAAGTAATTAAAAGAAAGGTGATTAGAAATTAAACTTTAAAGTGAATCACTTAAGACACACAGTTTTACTCATAACCTTGTGGAAAAACTAATTTTGGCTTCATTAAATCTTTTTTCATTTGAATGAAATAAACACTGCATATGTAAACCAATATAATACCCAAAAGCTGTAGATATTTATAGCATATCAAAATTTACAGATTTTATTCCAGTTTTAGAAATATTTAATCTGTAATATGTATTTAGAAAATATTTTAAAACCAAACTTTTACTTTTATATACATTGGAATTTCTTTTAAAATCTCATTACATAAGATTATATTGACTGACTGAGGTTATATACACATTAGGTAAAATAACTATACAAACTAAAGCAAGCCACAATAAAAAATAAACACAATCATAAGTAGGTTTTGAAGTATATTTTGTGGCTTTCAGATCCCTTCTTATGCCTCAATTTTTAACCTCATACATTTTTTCCTTTAATGTAAGACATACATGGAAGAAAGAAATAAAATGGGTTTGTGACGCATAACATGCTATAACAATTTATAAATGTATCTCAAAAGAACATACTAATTTTTTTTAAAGTTCTGGCTTTCATCCTCAGTGTAGAATTGGAATGATCAAAGAAACTATGTGGTTCTGAGGGTGTAAAGGCCAGCAAGCTCTTAAGAATTTTCAATCCTGCAACCAGGTCTAAATCTTTCCAAATGTGACTTCCTATTGAACCACAAACTATTCATGATCAGACCTCAAAGTCACAATTAAAATGTAGGAACATGGAGAACAGTCAGCTCAGTTCCTACATAATAAATAACATAATTCCTTAGCTTTTGGAAATCTGACAACCAACCCTAGCATGCCAGTGACGACAGAAGAGATAATTCAAATAAAAGGACAATTATTTATATTGCTAATTCTGTCATACAATTTTCAAAGCAAATCTGCCTATATTTCACATATATCACTATCCTAATTAAAATTTCCTGTCCACATTTAGCTTATGTAGACATGAAAGCTGGATCAAAATGTAAAATATGAGCATTAAACAAATGAATTTATTTTAAAACTTTCTTGAAATATGCTACCGATATATAAAATGCAAATTCTGCAAAGTTCTATATATTTAACACTCTGATAAAAGCAAAATTGCTTAGCTACATTCATAAAAGCAATAGAAGAGTTTAAGTTATTCATTGCTAATTCTTTGTTATACATAAAAGATTCCACAATAAAGCACAATGATTGTGCTCTAGGTTATGTGTAAGCTATACGGAGATTTACAGTTTTAAATTCCTCAAAATATTTGATAACTAATTCTCAAACATTTTATCAAGCATTTTAAATGTATTCATATTTTACAACTCTTAGGACCAAATAACCTAAAAACTTCATAAAAGTCCCTGTTAGCATTAGAAAATAAAGCTACACACAGGCATGCACAGGCAAGTGGACAAGAAAAATTTCTCAAGACGTGATCATGCAGAACAGCAGTCTGTCCAAAAACAATCACTAGCAAAAAAAATGTCAAATCACCAAAAACAAGCCATTACTTTGTGCACTTACCCAAAATGCATGACAAATCTTTCAGTCTCTACCCTGTCAATACAGAAAGAATTGTGGGAGGGGGCAAAGGAGGTGAAAGCACCATTTGCCAAAATCTCACGAATACTGCTAGAAATGTAGAGTGGCAGGGTAAAAATAAAGCTACAGAAAGCCTTTCTTTCTTTCTTTCCCGAGAGCCAGTAATCTTCATGTTATGGAAACTGGGCACGGGGCTCTTTGCTATTGACAACTGCTCACCGTCCCCACTTAGGGAAGATGGCCCTATGGCAGCCAGAGTGCCAAGACCCATTCACAGCATTCCTTTCCTGGCCTCCTCCGAGCACTGCCTGCCAAGCACCTTACAGGCTCTCAGACCACAGCAGCTGAGCAGATTTCATTCAGCCCTGCTTATAATCACTTAGTGGCTTTGATTAGGTTTTAAGAAATTCCATCCTCAGATCCAGAGCCAGTTGTCCCGAGTTAGTAAAATCAAATCTCTGTAAGCACAGAAATCTGTGCCTTTCATTGTTTACACATGAATGCATCCAAGAAGTTATAAAATACAACTTTTAATTAAAACTTTATCAGGAAATCTAAGTATGTTTTCAAATATCCAATTTATTTCATTTTCAAATAAGCCTTTGGAACCCCATGTCAAAATGTAAAGATTATGAGCTTAATTTTTACAGTCAGATATACCATTTAGAAATAATGGCTTATATACCAATTACATTTAATTAATTACATTTCTCTAAAATAATCTGGTATAATGAAATTGTTTCTGATTTGGAAAAAATTAAACAGAATCTTTTCAAGTGGTATAGTATTAGAAGTACCATAAATTGTTTAGTAGGAAGGCAACTTTTGGCTATACAGTACTTAGTTGGTGTATAAAGAATTTCACTTGACATTAAAAGAAGATTATGAACTGTATTGCAATAGTGTTATTATTTTTGTTGCAACATTGTATTGCTTCATTGTAATCACACAACCACTCATTGCTTCACTTTTGTTAAAATTTTGCAAAAATTAAAAAGTTTTGATATAATAGGCACTTCCAAATCAGACATTATTCTCACATTCATTTAAGTAAATCTTTGAACACTGAAGCATAATTTCTTTATTCTTCTTCATGCAATAGTTACAAATAGAATTAAGACACTTCAATATATTTTAATCAATTTCTTCTATTTAAAAAGAATCAATAATTTCTAAAATTTTCTACCTTAGAATTTGTACTCCTTGCATACCATTTTTAACTCCATAGGAGAGAAAGAGAAAAGAGTAAAAGCAAAAAAGGAGAGAAAAAAGAAAGAAGGAGGAAGGAAGGAAGGAAAGAAGGGAGGAAGGGAGGAAGGAAAAGAAAATAGAACTTTTAAATCATTTTCATTTTCATTTCAAATGTTTACATGATGTGATTAAAAATGACTACTTGAAAAAATATGAAAAGTCACTATGAATTTGCAAAAGCATGATTTAAATAATTAAACATTCAATTGAGAGCAAAAACTCTTGGCTGAAGGACCAAAGTTTTTATGTATTGCTTTTGGTTTATAATCACTCAATTTTTCTGTAATTTTCTTCAAGATTGTTCACTGACTTAGTAGGTATTCACACCTAATGTAAGGCAAAAATGACATACATAAAAAAATAATTTTCAGTTTACTTTACATTTCACTGATTTTTTCCTCATATAAAATACCTTTTCTTAAGATGACATCTAAAAAGTATACTAGGCAAAAAAAAAAAAAAGGTACAAAGAAAATTTAGGCCAGGGATTTAGCTCAGTGGTTCTGCCACCTGCCTCACAAGCGCAAGGTCCCAAGTTCGATGCCTGGTACCAAAAAAAGATATAAAAAGTATACTAGGCCCATGTCATTTGAACTGTGTGTGCATGATATTTGGTTTTCATTTTTTGGTTTTTCTGTTGTTTTGTTTTTGTTTTACTTTTCATGGAAAGGAGAAAGTAAACATAATGTGGTTCTGAGAACAAAATAAATCGTGGTCATCCAATAGATTTGTTCTGTGCAATCTATATTTTTCTTCACATAAAAATAAAAGAACAACTACTCATCAGGGTTTTAAAATGTGTTCAGACAAAACACCTTCATAGAAATAAAACCTAATAAAGACTGGTAATAGGATATAGAAAGGTCCAACAATTATATAAAGTAATTTTTAATCACTTAATACTGGAAGAATATAGTACAAAACAGCTCATTTACCTGTGAATTTTACTCTTTCTAAATACGAAGTCTGCAACATCTTCACCTCACAGTAACCTCCTCTAATCTGTATCAGTATCAATACAATGAGGTCCGCACAAGATGAGTTTGGTTTTGATTTTTAAAAATCATTAACGTCAATTAAACACAGTAGTTTTTTGTTTTAAAAAATGATTTTCTAAATTATTGGGGAAAAACTCTCTTCAGAGATTGTGATAGTAACATAAAGTACATTGTCTCCAATAAATTCTAAGTAACTTCTTGTATAACTGAAAAGTACCCTTCAAATTTATGTAATTTTTAGCTGTCTAAAAAATAGGCCTTAGTCTTTAAATTCAAAGCAAAAATAATGAAGATTAATGCTTTCTTTTTATCCAAGAAAGCTCTGATCCTCTCCTCTGTCAAAAATGAAACCATTTTGGATGTTTTCCTGCCTTTTTGAAATATTGAAGTGTACTGACCATGCTTCAAATATATCTAATACTCCCCATAAATTCTCTAATGCTCCTTCATGACAAATAGCAAGGTAAAAGTTTACTGAAAGATATAACATTCATAGACTAACCAGAAGCCATCAATAAATAACAAAAGCCAGCATAACACTATTTGAGTTTTTTAATTTCATATAGAGAAAACAATTAGAACAAAAAGAAAATTATTTAAGAGAACTCAAACATGTAAAGGCTACTAAACAGTACCTAGGTGGATTATTACCTGTCTAGAGAAGGTGTTACAGTTTCATTCATTTCTGGTATGCCATCGCCTTTGACAGTAATGTTGATTGTTGTGTCACTTTGACCAGATAAAAATACAACAGAGCCGTTAAAGGGACTGATATCATCCTTGGTGACTGCTTGTGAGTTAAAGCCTGAGGGCTTCAAACTCCAGTAGACAGTAGCCTGGCCATCAGTTCCATCCTGATGCAGAGAAATGTATACCTTATAAAAACAAAGCAAAACAAACACACAGAACAATTTCTGCTAAAATATATGCTCAATGCATTCCATGCATCCAGTATCATCAGGTGGATATGTGGACTCCAGAGACGTAAACTATTAAATAACACCAAAAAGACAATTGAAGAGACCCTCTCTAACCATGAAGACAATTTAAGATACGTTTTTTAGTTTTGCTGATCAAATTTATTTATAAGGTCACTCCCACACAAAAACGTGTGAGACTTGGAAAGCCACGGAATCATGAAAAACAGCAACCCTGCTTAAAGAATAATTTTCCATCAGAGATTCTCTGGAAAAGAAAGCAATAATATCAAAATGTAAACTGAAAAACTAACTTTTATAATTAAAACTAGAAAATTATGTTATATGAAATGCATCCTAAAGTGACAGGCGGTAAAATAAGAAAACATTTCTAATCAATACTATATACACAGCAAAAATAAAATCAGATATTGTAGCATGGCTCCTGGTTACCCTGGGCAAGATATTTAATATGATTTTGATTTTCTGGTGCGTACTGAAGCTAATGATTCCCAAGTTTGCAAGCTTAGTATGAGGTCAAGAGATAGTTTAAATAAAGCTTCTAGAATACTGTCTCTTCGCAGTATGAGCTACATAAATGGCTGCTAATTCTTAAATCCAACTTGGCAGTTTTGTTCAAATGTACTACACTTTAAATATATACAATTTAAAAGGCTCACTATCGATCGCAATGAAGTCTTTTCAATGAAACAAATAATGTTAGATATGCTATTTTATGCTCCTAAAAGAGCCGTCATTCTTTTTCTTCGCCTTTTGACACACTTCATCTTGGGACACGCACAAATATGTTCAACCCTGACCATTCTGCTACTCATGGTCAGAAACTGAGACCAGTGAGCCAAGTAAGATTCTCAGGGGAGACAAGAAGACTAACACGGGGCTGACCCTACCCCACCTGGGGAATGCATATAGTCAAGGAGAAAAAAGGGAAACTCCTAGTTTTAATGCTATTTCCTAAGAGAGGAAGAATACAGATCTAAGGAGCCCCAAACTTTTCCTAAAAGTTAACTTTTCTCAAAGGAAAAGGCTGAAAGGGTAAATGCATAGATTTATAAGATTAAAAACAACCAACCCACACTTTTAAGAACAAACAAATGCTAAAAATAAGAACTAAGACACACCATGTAAAGATACAAGATCCCAACGAGGAATGCAACTGTATTTTATACCTAAAATGTACCAATAAACATTAATGAAAATAAAAAAGAACAAACAAATGCTTTTTAGTTTTTGAAGAAAACAGTTTAAGAAATATGGAAAATCACAACTATTTTGAAAAATGGGTTTTTTCTTTTTTGTTTTGTGGTACCAGGGATCGAACTCAGGACCTTGAGCTGCCAGGCAGACACATGCCACTGAGCTAAATCCCGGGGCCAAAAATGGGTTTTTTCTGCCCATTTACAGAATCTAATATACAAACAAAGGAAACTGCATATTCAGATGTGAGGCTTTGATGACAAACTCTCCTTATTCCTAGTCTAAGTTGCAACCCAATTTAAATCAAATCTAAGTGTGCGGGGCTTAGAGAGGGTCTCAGACAGATTGTGGCCCATGGATTAGTAAGGCAGAAGGACACAGCTGTCCCTTGATAGGTGGAAGCTTGGGAAAAAGTTGAAACAGAGCCCGCTGCAGACAGGCAGGTCTGTGCACGCCCTACCAAGGTCCTGAGTCACAAGGAAGATGCCGAATCACCCCGGTGCAGACAGGCAGGTCTGCCCACACCCTGCCGAGGTCCCCAGTCATGCGGAACACACGCCGAATCACCCCACTGCAGACAGGCAGGTCTGCGCATGCCCTACCGAGGTCCTGAGTCCCGCGGAAGACGCCGAATCAGCCCGCTGCAGATAGGCAGGTCTGCCCACACCCTGCCGAGGTAACCAGTCAAGCAGAACACACGCCGAATCACCCCACTACAGACAGGCAGGTCTGCGCACGAACTACCGAGGTCCTGAGTCCCGCGGAAGACACCGGATCACCCCACTGCAGACAGGCAGCCACCTGATTCCACATTACCAAGGCACAGAGGACACCAGACCACCAGACCAAGGTACTGAGTCCCACTGTTCCCGGTCCAGAGGTAGGGGCTTCTGAGCCGTTGTCCCACTGCTCCTGGTCCAGAGGAAGGGGCTTCCCGGTCACTGTCCCTCCCGCTACTCCCAGCCCAGAGGAAAGGGCTTTTGGGCCACCTTCTGTCTCGCTGCTCCTGGCCCAGAGGAAGGGGCTTCCGGGCCACCATCCCTCCCACTGCTCCCAGCCCAGAGGGAGGGGCTTCTGAGCCACCATTCCACTGCTCCTGGTCCAGAGGAAGGGGTTTCCCTGCCACCAACCCTCCGGCTGCTCCCAGCCCACAGGAAAGGGCTTTTGGGTCACCATCCCTACCGCTGAGCCTGGCCCCTGTCCCACCTCTCCCAGCTCAGAGGAGGTAATCCGTGCAGGTGCTAACAGCCCCCTGCGCCCCAGTCGAAATGAGAAAACAAATAAGTCTCAAAACCAGACTTCCAGATCACCTACAGCAACTCCAAAGGGAAATGAGATGGAACACTCTGATACTCAACCACCTGGACCCACTGAACTGGCAACAAAAGGGGATCTGGAAAAAATGAAATCAGAAATAATTTCTCAGATAACAGGAGAAATTGTGCCCCTAGTGCAAGACATGATTAATAAATCTAGAGAGGAGCTCAGGAATATGATGGAATCCCAACATAAGAAACAAATGGAATCCATAAAACAGATGCAAATAGATTTCCAGGACATGAAAAACTCCATTGAAAGTCTACACAGCAGAATGAGCCAGTGTGAGGACAGAATTTCAGATATAGAAGATAAGATTGCAATTAGTGACCAGGAAAAGAAAAATTGCTTCAAAATTATGAGGGAACATGAGAAATCAATCCAGCAGCTGCTAGATGATACAAAAAAGAATAATATAAGACTGCTTGGGCTCAATGAAGAAACAGGAGAGAGTGCAGATGACATAAAAAATCTCTTCACAGAAATAATGGCAGAAAACTTCCCAAGCAGGGGAAAAGAGCTTGACATACAGATAAGGGAGGCATATAGGACTCCAAATAGCCTTGATCAAAAAAAATCTACACATAGGCATATAATTGTTAAGATTCCAGAAACACAACAGAAGAACAAAGTTCTCCAAGCAGTCAGAGAAAAGAAACAAATCACATACAAAGAAAGCCCATCAGAATCACAGCAGACTTCTCAACACAAACCATCAAGGCAAGAAGAGCTTGGAGTGACATATTCCAAGCCCTAAAAGAAAACAGCCTCCAACCCAGATTGATGTACCCTGCAAAACTATCTTTCAAAATGGATGGAGAAATAAGATACTTTCATGACAAAGAGCACCTTAGGAACTTCGTGAATACCAAACCAGCACTCCAAAGAATTTTACACAATAGCCTAGGAACAGACGTTGAGGATCACAACCCCAGGAAGCAAAGCAGAATGAACCCATCTGGCATGACAAGAAATTAAATGGAAAGGGGGAGAACCCAACAAAAAGAAAAAGTCATGGCAATGACAAGTCAATACGTTTCAGTTGTAACCATCAACATTAATGGTCTCAATTCACCAATCAAAAGAAGTAGACTGGCAGAATGGGTCAAGAAGCAAAATCCAACAATATGCTACATATAAGAAACACACTTCATTCAAAAGGAAACTCATAGACTGAAAGTTAAAGGGTGGAAAACAATACTCCATGTGACAGGAACCTGAAAAAAAGCAGGAGTAGCTATCCTCTTGGCAGATCAAGTAGATTTCAAACCAACACTAATTAAGAGAGATGAAGAAGGACACTACATCCTTGTAAATGGAAAAATCCAAGAGGAACAGATGACGATCATAAATATCTATGCACCAAACACTTGTGCACCCAACTATATAAAACAAATACTAATGGACATGAAAAGCCATATATGCACTAACACAATTGTAGTGGGGGACCTCAACACCCCACTGTCACAAATAGATAGATCAACTAGATTAAAAATAAGTACTGAAATACTAGAACTCAATTGAATTCTTGAACAAATGAACTTAACAGATGTTTACAGAGTCTTCCACCCCACAAAATCAGAATACACATTCTTCTCAGCTGCATGAGGGTCATTCTCCAAAATAGACCACATACTCACACATAGAACATGTTTAAGTAAGTGCAAAGGAATTGAAGTTATCTCCTGTATATTATCAGACCACAGTGCGATAAAATTGGAGATCCATAGCAAAAGAAACTCAAAAAATTTCATAAGCATGTGGAAATTGAACAACACACTTCTGAATAACCAATGGGTCACAGAGGAAATTAAAGAAGAAATCAGACAGTTCCTTCAATTAAATGAAATGACAATACAACATATTGGAATCTATGGGACACAATGAAAGCAGTCTTACGAGGGAAATTCATAGCAGTGAATACACATGTTAGGAAAACAGAACGAGCCCAATTAAACAACCTGATGCTGAACCTCAAGCTTCTAGAAAAAGAAGAGCAGAACAACCCCAAAGCTCATACAAGGGAAGAAATTATAAAGATCAGAGGAGAAATCAATGCAATGGAGACTAAGAGAATGATACAAAAAATCAATGAAGCCAAGAGTTGGTTCTTTGAAAGAATCAACAAAATTGATAAACCTTTAGTCAACCTTGTCAGAAAAAGGAAAGAAAAGGCCCAAATCCATGCAATTAGGAATGAAAAGGGTGAAACTACAACAGACCCAGCAGAAATCCAGATGATCATCAATACCTACTTCCAGAACCTATATGCCAATAAGATGGACAACACAGAAGAAATGGACAGATTCCTAGATACATAGGAATTACCAAAGTTGAATGAAGAAGACCTAAAAATTCTGAACAACCCAATATCAACCAATGAAATTGAAAATGTAATTAAAAACATCACCTAAGAAAAGCCCAGGCCCTGATGGCTTCACTGCTGAATTCTACAAGACATTTAGAGAGGAACTGCTGCCACTACTGTTAAAACTCTTCAATTAATGTAATGCACTATATCAATAGAGCCAAGGTCAAAAACCATATGATTATCTCCATAGATGCAGAAAAAGCATTTGACAAAATCCAACATGCATTTATGATAAAAACCCTACAAAAAATTGGAATAGATGGTATCTACCTCAAACTGATAGAAGCCATCTATGAAAAACCAACAGCCAATATCATACTAAATGGTCAAAAACTGAAAACTTTCACACTAAAATCAGGAACAAGACAAGGATGTCCACTATCACCACTCTTGTTCAATATAGTTCTGGAAACATTAGCCACCGCAATTACGCAAGAGAAAGAAATAAAAGGAATAAAGATAGGAAATGAAGAAGTCAAATTGTCATTATTTGCAGATGACATGATACTCTATATAGAAGACCCCAAGAACTCCACCAAAAGTCTTCTAGACTTAATAACCAAATTCAGTCAAGTAGCTGGTTACAAGGTCAACACACAAAAATCAATAGCTTTCCTCTACACCAATGACAGACTCACTGAGAGAGAAATAGCGCAAATAATTCCTTTCACAATAGCATCCATAAAACTGAAATACCTAGGAATCATCCTAACAAAAGAAATCAAAGACCTCTTCTCTGAAAACTATGGCACTCTGAAAAGAGAGATTGAAGATGATATCAGAAAATGGACAGACATCCCCTGCTCCTGGGTAGGAAGGAGTAATATAGTGAAAATGGCCATACTTCCAAAACTGCTCTATAGATTTAATGCAATTCCAATTGAGATCCCAGCAGCATACTTCATAGAGCTCGAGAAAACAATCCAAAAATTCATTTGGAGTAAGAAGAGACCCAGAATAGCAAACCCAATTCTAGGTAACAGAGACATGGCAGGGGGTAATCACAATCCCCAACCTGCAACTATAGTACAAGGCTACTGTGATAAAAACAGCATGGTACTGGCAAAGAAACAGGCGTGAGGACCAGTGGAACAGATTAGAAGATGCAGAAACAACGCCTGACACACTCAGCCATCTCATCTTCGACAAAGGAGCCAAACACTCTCACTGGAGGAAAGATAGCCTCTTTAATAAATGGTGCTGGAAAAATTGGGTTTCAACTTGCCAAAGATTAAAACTAGACCTGTATCTCTCACCATGCACTAAGCTAAAATCAAAATGGATTAAAGATCTGAATATTGAAATAGAAACTCTGAACCAGTTGGAACAGAGGTTAGGTAGAACCCTTGAAGACATCGGTTTAGGAAAAGATTTTATGAACAAAACCTCAGTTGCCTGTGAACTAGCACAAACAATCAACAAATGGGATCTCTTTTTATTAAAAAGCTTCTGCACAGCAAGAGAAACCACCAGCAGTGTGAAGAGACAACCCACAATGTGGGAAAAAATCTTCACCTGCTCTTCCTCAGGCAAATCTACTATCTCGAATCTATAAAGAACTCAAAAAGATCAGACCTCCCAAATTTAATGACCCAATCCAAAAATGGGCATCTGAAATGAACAGACATTTCTCACACAAAGAAGTAGAAATAGCAAATAAATACATGAAAAAATGTTCAACGTCACTGGTCATTCCAGAGATGCAAATGAAAACAATGCTGAGATTCCACTTCACTCCAGAAAGAATGGCTGCTATCATGAAATCAACCAATAACAAATGCTGGTGGGGCTGTGGGGAAAGAGGAACCCTGCTCCACTGCTGGTGGGAGTGTAGACTGGTGCAAGCACTGTGGAAGTCAGTATGGAGATACCTCAAAGAACTAGGACCGGAAATCCCATTTGACCCCGCTATTCCACTGCTGGGGATCTTCCCCAAAGAATTAAAAGAATCATACCACAGTGATATATGTGCACCCATGTTCATAGCAGCGCAGTTTGTAATAACTAAAACTTGGAAACAGCCCAAATACCCATCAACTGGAGACTGGATAAAATGTGGTTTTTTAATAAAATGGAGTACTACTCAGCCATAAAAAATGAGAAATTAGAGACATTTATAGCTAAGTGGATGCACATTGAGGCAATACACTTAAGTGAAATAAATAGGACACAGATGTGTAAATACCGAATAGTTTCTCTGGTGTGAGAAACTGAAAGTGTAAATAAGGACTTAAATGTATAATAGGTCATGTGAAATAGGAAGAGAAGGGGCAAAGGGGAAGGAAGTGGGAGGGCTAGGGGAAAGGATAGAAGGGAATGGGATTAATATGAGAAAATGGAAAAATAGGAACAAAATCTTTGTAAATAGGGAGGGGCTGGAGGGGTTGAAGGGAGGGCTGGGCAAAGGTGAAAAACAAGAACCAAGAGAGACTATGTAAAGGTGCAAATTTCCAATGATGAATGTCATTATATTGTATACCTAAAATGTACCAATTATTAGAATGAATAATCGATAATGTAAAATAGGAAGAAAAGGTCCAAAGGGGTAGGGGTAGTGGGAGACACAGGGGAAAGGAAAGAAGGGAAAGGAAAAAATGATGAGAAATGGAAAAAATGGAAATAAAGTCTTTGTAAATAGGGAAGGGTGGAGGGCGTGAAGGGAGGGCTAGGAATGGGGAAAAAATAAGAACCAAGATGCATTATATAAAGGTACAATTCCCAATGAGAAATGTAATTGTGTTGGATACCTACAATGTACCAATAAAAGAATTTAATACAAAAAAATAAAAAAGTTGAAACAGGTGTGTGGGGCTGCTCTGTATGTGACTATGCTTGTATGTGTATGCAAAAATGTACATGTATACATTTTTTAAATTCCAAAGTTTCAGCGTTTCACAGCTTTACCACTATGGCCTCCAGCATCAAGCACGGGACAAAAGGCTGCCACCGCTGTCTTACCCAAGGCTGGTGTGTGGACCCCTGATATGCAGCAGGTCAAGAATACCTGTGCTACCACAACCTGATCATTAAAAAACTGATTTATGTTCACTATCATTGTCACATGTTAGCAGACTATTTGAAAGTAGTACCATTTAAACCTCCTACTCTTACCATGAGCAATTCATTTTAATTTTATTGTATCAAATATAGGAAAACTGATGGAAAAATCACACATTAGTGACATGTTTAAGTTACATATTGAAGGCCTGCTGTAAATGGTGAAGCTTTGTAAGATCCATTAACTTTATACTGGAACCCTACAAGAAAGTGTCTGTGCTGTGATAGTTAAGTGATTGCTGGCTTGACTGGATTAAGATGAGATTTCGAGGGTGCTGATGGACCAGCCCACTGATGAGTTCACAGATGAATGTAACTTAGGAGGTGGGCCAGCTGGAGGAAGTAGCTCACTGAGGGTGTGCGTTGAAGGGAATAGCTTTCCCTGGCTCTTGCCTTCCTTCTCTGCTTCCTGGCTGCCATGATGTGAGCAGCTTTCCTCTCTTGTGCCTTTCCACCATGATGCTTCAGCCTAAAAACAATGGAGCCAGCCAACTGTGGACTGAAACCTCTGAAACTGTGAACCAAAAGAAATCTTTCCTCCTTTAAGTTGTGTTATGTTAGGAATTATGTCCCAACCACAGAAAGCTAACACACGGTATGCATAACTTAAACTCACTAAACTCCATCAACAATAAAGAGCCTACTTACCACTTCAGTCGCAGAATCTTCTGGTTCATGCAAAATGATTGGAAGATTGCTAGTAAAGCCAATTTCTCCATTTGCAATGGCTGGAGTAACCAGTAAGGAAATATTTCGGATTTTCCCAAATCTAGGACTCACAGGTGGAATTGGGGGAAATCTGTTCATCAATACCACAGTTTCCAACTATAATAAACAAATAAAACAATAAGAACAGATAGCATAAAACCTTTGTAATTTAAGAAAAACCTTGAACAGCACTGGATGACAGTAAATGTAGGTAAAGGCCACCGATATCTTGACAACTTTGTTCTCCTCCTCCCTCATTCGCCTTTCCCTTTCAATCTGATCTTCAATTATTATTATTATCTAAGTCCAAAAACTATGCACTCTTAATAATCAGCTAAGCCTACCTGTCTTCTATGGAGATTTCCTTGAATTCTCCAGGCCTCTTTGTCTCACTGAGGAGCTCTACTGCTATCTCATTAAACATAGGTCTTATTATGAATTTTGAATAGTGCTTGTTTGTCATTATTACCAGGTTTATGGTTTCTAACATGCCTGCCAAACTCTTTGAGGGTCTACAGCCTTCTCAGCATTTTCCCAATACCTGACATAGACCTGAAGCCACAGCAGCTACATGGTTAGCATTTTTCAATTCATCCCTCCAGCACAAACCAAGCCCCATAGGAATCCTAATGCAGCACAAACCTTCAGCCTCTCAGATATTCTAACTTTTCAAAATCCAACTTATCAATACACTCAGTGTCACTAGAGGTATGTGGCAATACAGAATCATTTTAGAACTGCAAAAACCACAGGGATTTTAAGTTAAAATGCAATAAACTTAATGAAACATGACACATCTCCCACTCTGTAGAGCTCTCCATTAGGCTTTGTAATGCTGAAATGTTTATCAGAAAAAAGTATAAAATTAATTCTAGAGGTGGTATTTTCTGAAAAATACAAGAAACTGTACAAAGTTTATGAAACAAACTGATCAGAAATGCAATTTTACATCAGCATGGCTTATTTCCTAGTCTGTAAACATTTTTTGGTCTAGGTTCCTTAAGCATCTGCTAAGTCCAACTGTCCAACTGCTCCATTCACTCATGAACAATCATTCTTCGCATTCAGATCATGTGCTACGGGACAGCACACTGGCCTCCCAAGGCCTGCCAAAAGCTGAATCTCAAACTGATGGATTTAGCTGAGTGAGTTACCAAAGAATGAGGCCCGCATGTCTCGGATTCTCCTTTCTTCACTCCCATTCAGCTTTCCACACAGTCTCATACTTCTTGTTCTTGGGTTGTGCTTCCATTATGCATGATGCAAACCTCACAACCTTTGGGGTCCTCCCAGCTCTCCAAACCCTACAGCTGTTTTAACCCCAAGGAATCATGTCAGTGACTAATAGGCCTTTTTATCCCCTGGTGTTACATTAACTGTATGCAGTGGGAGCCGTCTGTTTCTTAAGTGAATGGAGAGATTTAAAGAACTGAGTCTGGAAGTAGCGGTGCAAGCAACTTCCCAACCAAGATCACCAAAACTCAGGCATCATATCCTTCCACAAGTCCCCTTAGTTTTCAAGGGTCATCAGAAGCAAATTCAGGCATTTTTATATAGGATGGTGGAGTGAAACAGAATTAGAAAGTTAGAAAGTTCTTAATGAAGTTTTCTTTATATAAGAATTCTCTGCAGCTACTTTGAAAGAACTAATGGATATTTTCAAAACATTAAAAGTGCAAGGTTACTAATATTAGCATAGATACTGAGATCTCTATCCACAGTAGAAACTGGTTCTGAGGCAACACAAGAAAAGAAATTAGCCAGAAAAAACCATGTTTCTGCATCAACAGCGCTCATTTATATCACAGGACTGGATGGCTGGCCAGGATGCCCAGGACAGGTGAAACCAAAACAACAGTGTAACATATCTGCCTCATCCCATGTGTTTTAATGATTTGCTTTTCATATGAGTTGTAGCCTATGCGAGAGCAGAGACAGAGGAGAGAACCAAACACTGAGAAGTGACAAATGACCTTAAGCAGGTACTAATGAGAACATTAGAATCCACAGGACACCAACAGCATATAGGAAAGCACTGGCATCAAGAGCAGAATAAAATAATCTACAGTAAATCCTGAAATACCACTCACCAAGTTATGTCCCAGAAACACTTGAAAATTTGGGAAAAGTTACACTACGTGTGAACTGGTAAAGTTAGTGTGCCTTTCCATTCAACAGAATCAATTTGGAAACCAAATGAGTTATGACATGATTTTTGTAGAAAGGTAAACTTAAAGTTGTTGTTTAGTTGTTGAACTAGATGTCTAAGTGTGTTCTGGCCACAGCACTCCGGTTACTTTAATTCTTGCTCAACGGGGCCCTGGGTCTGGGCTTGGCCATCTGCCTTTTCCACTTTACAGATCCAGAGTCCCTGCCACCTGCATTCTCGGGCATCTCACGAGGGCATTCCACAGGCCTCGGAGGAGAGGGCCACAGCTGTGAGTGAAGCTGTGTTCTGGACACATAGCTGTCCATGGGAAATCCAAGGGTCCCCCAGGGTGGAGACTGTCATCATAGGCAGAAGCACTCACGATACCAAAACCACTTGTGGGAGACACAACAAAACAATAATAATAATGAACAGTAAGATAGGGATCATCCACCATTAGTGACATCAGCGACAGGGCAAAGGCCTCCCTCTGAACAGGGACACTGCAAAAAGGCTACATTCTGACAGATCAGATGTCCCTTCAATGAGCCACCCACTAGGCCCCTTGACCAAGAGTCTTCCTGGAAGGCACAGGGAATGAGGAATGAGCAACAGCTCGGCTTCCAAAAGACAGAAGCTTTCTGAAGGAAGAGCCCGCCCCGCTGAGTGCTGCACAAGGAACACTCCCTAGGAGAAGCTCTAATGAATTTCCATAGGTAAACAGCAAGTCACCTCAAGGGTCAATCATTTTTTTCCCTTCAAATTTTTCATCAGGAACTCTAGAAGCTAAAAGGCAATACCTTTCAAGTGCTGGAGAAGTTATTTTCATTGAAGAATGTCAATCAAGCCAAATTATCAATGTGACTATAAATTTTCACAGCTTACACTGCTTAAAGACCCAACAGGTTGACCTTTAAGTACCCTTTCTGCACGTGTATATCTCAGTAAACTAAAACACAGTTCAGGAAGGGAAAGGCAAGAGATTAAGAAATTAAAGAATGCAGTAAGAAATATCTCAAGCAGGCAAGAGAAGTGTAAAAAAACATGATAATTCGACATACACGTATAAGACAGATGGAAGAGCTCAGTAGCAGAGAGAGGGTGGCAATATAGAAAGCGGACAGTTAGACACTCCAGAGAAAGCAATAACAAATCATAAAACAAATCTATACAAAAATATGAAATAAATTTAAATGTGGCAGGCATAGTTCAAAGAAATTAATGGAATATTATATTTTATTTAGCATATAATGCTTCAGGTGACAAAATGAATAATGTAATAAGATTTTAAATTTATGGATCTACTCATACTACCTGATTCTATATAAATGTATTTAATCAAAATTTGATTATTTAATTTGATTGTTTTCTCATTTTCATAATCAGCCAGTATCAGCACATGGAAAACATAAGAACTGAATGCAACTACTTTAAACTTTGATAATAAAAATAATGTTTTAGTTAATAAGAAGTTGGGCAATAAGAGTGATGAGCTGTAAGGAGACAGTTGTGGGTCCTTACTTCTTCATATTAATTAGTTGAAACTTCAGAGAGTCTATCTACAATTAACATATAAGGAAATATTTTCTTGAGTCTATTATTTAAAAGAAAACCATTTTCATCTTCCTATTTTAAATTTTGAAATGTCTTCCCTGTAGCATCTATTGTGAAAAACATTTATTCCATAAACCTCATTCCTATTTTCCCAACTTAACTCAAAAGAATGGTGACTCTCTCTCTCTTGCTCCCTGCTATAAAAGTTTGTAAAGTTACTCCATTATGTCATCCACTACAATGTAATTCACACTTCATGTCTGGTTAATTTTAAATATCACCTGATAAAAATACTAATTTTAGTAGAACCATTGTCTTATTCAAGGTTATGCATCTCAGGAGTGACACAGTCTCTTTTGATTCCCTAAATAACTTTAAAGAATAAATAAAATCTAAAAAATGAATGAGAGCAAAAATAACTGTTGGCAAACTCATACAGATAAATATATGGTCAATTTTGGACCAAAACTGAGATGATTTTAAACCCTCAATTACCTGTACTAGGAAGTGGGCCCCATTTTGAAGGAATGCATCATTTCTTATTGGTAATTTTCTAGCCACTTGGGTCTTATGCTCCGGGAAAATGAGGCAGTTTCCCCTGGATGTGTTTAAGACATCATCTTTTGCTCTCAAAGGCTCCACAGCTCCAGCAGGAACATAAAGTGCAGAATAGAGCACCCGCACATCGCCTTTAGCTCCTCCTAGTCTTGTAAAAGTCAAGGACAAGCATCGTTCACCTGGACTGCTTTCAATCCTCTGGTTTTCCATTGGAAAAAATGTTATCAGTCCATAAACATCATCACTATCCTGGATGTAGAACAAAAGCTGCAGACGAGAAAAGAAAATATTAAAGTGCAAAATTGTCACACCTGAGATTCTCAAACTCTGTATTTTCTAGGCTACTTTGATTTGCAGTGTTTATTCATATATCATATCTAAAATTATTACTTCTCATATGTAAGAGAGTAAAAAGAACAAAACCAAAATCTGAACAATTTCCTAAATCACAATCTGTGAAGCTTGTTGAAGAGTGCAGTGCTAAAGTTGGGGGTGCGGCTCTGAGGTGAAGCACTTGCTTAGCAGGCACATGACCCTGGACTGAATCTCCAGCACCACCATGAGAGAAAGAGTAAACTATTTACTTGCAGAAGGGACAATGTCGAACAAGAGAAGCAAGCCTCATTTTCAATGTCCTTCATATCACACTGAACTAAACATAAATTTGATTATATTTGGTTTTGGTTCTTCTATAGCACAGAAAAGGTGGCAGGAGAAAGTCATATGAGAGCTCTACCTCTGCTGGTTCGCTCACTTCGGCACCACCACTGATGGTGTGGGGCAGGATTCTAAGTAGATAAGCTTCGGCCTCTTCCGGGAGGTCATCCTCAATGACAGTCGGAGGAACTGAGGCCAACATCTGCCCTTGTGCAAAGCGGAGAACCCCAGAGCTTGGCCTGATATCATCGGTCACCGGTGAGGGGTCACTGATATTCTGTGTCAACACCCAGCTCACAGAGACATCCCCGTGGGTGCCACCGTTTCTAACCACTGAAATTTCTTCAAATCTAGAACTGTTTAAGAGGAATGCATGTTGTCACATTATACACTCTACATTTCCCTTAGACAGGCTTTCCCAATGCCAAATTGGTTGTTGGACACTGGTGAAAGCAGAAGCCATGACCCAAAATTGTTTTCAGCATGAAGGAGTGGATGTGTGGATGTCTCCTAAGAAACTACTGTAATAGGAATTCATCTGCATATTGAAATCATACTGAAATTATAAAGAATATAGTGAAGTCAAGGTAGAGAAAATACAAAACTAACCATTCAGCACAGTGTCTGACATCACAAAAATTAAATCTTGTAATAATATACTAAAATAATTGTAGCAATGGGTTTAATATAAATCATACCTTGATGTTGCATCTTCATCGATTATAACTGGCCTTTCAAACAGGATACTGTTGAACGAGAGGACGCCGTAAGGCTTGTCATTGGGCTTAATGGTGACTTGCACGACAGAAGGCCCTATTAGCACAGCATCTCCCTGTAAGGTCTCCTTTAGTAACATGATGTGAAATGACTCAGCGATCTCTGGCATGGCATCATCAATTATTTGAAATTTTAGATGTGACTCATGAATAAAAGGTGAAAAAACAATAGTTGTATTTGGCTGAAGGTCAATAAAGTCTAAATTTTGCTGGGCATGTGTTGTTGCATTCCCAGTGGTAACTGTGTATCTGATTGAAGCTTCATATTCATTGGATCCAATCAGATTTCCATTGTCATCCTTTCCACGAGCCACTGGAATCATAAGTATGTGATCTTCCTCAGGTACCAAGTAAATGCTCTGGAGGAATCTCACGGGAGCATCATTTTTCTTAATGATGATCTCAGCTGAATTCCTAGAGATGTTAATCTCAGCTCCTCCTTCTATACTTTTGAGTTGAATCAAAAATGTTTCATCATTTTATGGTACCTGTTGAACATAAACAGTGGTAAAACATCAATAGCCAAAAGATCTGCAAAGAAATCAAAGTATAAAAAGTTACTGTTTTTCAACAGAATTATATAAATATAAAATAATCTTTAACTGAAGGGAGCAAATAGAAAAAGGCTTTTTTATTCTCCACTTACTAAAATATTTTCCAAAAATAATCTATTTTAGATAAGAATGGAAGAGCTAACCAAGCAAAAGTGAAATCCCTGCTATGACTGTGAACATTTTAAATATGCAAACAAAAATATCAATCACAACAGAATTTTCTTGCTTTTATAATAGGTAAGCAGCACTGCTCCTATTCAGACATGAAATCACTAACAAAAATCAAATATCAGAGTTCCCAAGATGCTTAAAGTTTTGTATTGTGTGTGTTTGTCAGTTATATTCCTGTTCATTACTTTTAAATGCACATTTTTTTGGGTGGTAGTAGAGTTTGAACCCATGACCTCCCATATGTTACGCAAATGCTCTATCACTGAGCTACATTCCCCAGCTTAGATGTACAATTTAATGTTAATTAAATAAGGTAAATAATAATAAACTATATCCCTCAATAGCTAATAGCTAAAGTATGATTGGCCTTAATTTACAAGTTACAGTACTAATTTATAAAAGACTGTATTCTTGAAAAACTTCAAACACTATGATATATCACACAGATTCTCTATCATGTCTGTAACACAGAGTCCTTCCTTGTCACCTCTGAGCATTTAACAATGTCTCACCTCATCATCAAGCACTGTCAAATTGTAAATTACTGTTGCTCTGCCCAGGGGAAAGGTGATATTTCCACTAATTGGACTCAAATCTTCTTCAGGGGGGTTTGGGCCACCCTCTACCTGCAAAGGAGTATGTGATGCCATCAATAAATACAAAGCATTTCACAAGACAGGTGAAGCGTTACGGTGGTGCCAGCTGACAATAATCTCAAGTTTACTTAAAGATGCTCTTTAAGAATTGTACAAGCCTGTACATAAGCCTGCCCTTCTAATTTAACAGTCAATGTCTATAAGGTATTTCTATATCTTGACCATATTTATGTTCAACTATATAGTTCCTAAGATATTTTTATTTTTTCTCAACCATTATATTAAATCTGAGAGGAAGACTTTATAAATATTTCTTCTTGAGAGGAAGGGTATTCAAGATTAGTAAATTCCCTCAAAAAAATGAGATCAAATACAAATCAGTTCCACCACTGACTGTGGGACCTTTAGAAAGTTATTTAAAACTCTGTGCAGCATTTTGCTCATCTTTAAAATAAGCACAAGAATTTCCATTTTGCATGTTTGATGTGAAGATCTAATAAAAATCAGTATTTCAAAAAATACTGAATACTCAGTGCCTGGTCTTTTTCAGCTACTACTAAGAATATAGCAGTGGGCAAAGCAAAGCCCCTTCTACACGGGCCTTATAGTTAATGGAGGAGAACAAAAGATGAGAGAAAACACATGTGTATGTGCTAGATCATGGCAAATACTATGAGGAAAAACTCTAAGAGGATCATAACAGAGCCCAAGGGCTGGGGAAGACTGCTTTTCTGTATGCAGCAGTAATCATCGTAAGGTACACAGAGCAACGCATGTCAACAGAAGGTGCTCCACAAAGGTTACTACAACTATTTAACAAACCAAAGGCTACACACACCACAGATAAGTTGAAAATACTGTAACTTTGATAGTGTATCCCTTCTATAGCCAAACTATTTTCTAATTTTCTGTATATTTATTTTTAGAAGTATCTTCAACAATTTATTATCCTAAGTGTATGAGAAACTGCTTGAGGCTTCCTATAAAAACTTGCAAGAGTACTGTATCTTTAGTTGGTTTTTACTACACATTTTATGCTTTACTGTGATAGTCATGAGCATAAATAGAACTCTTCAATGCTACAACAGAACTGTATTATGTACATCCAAGTGTTCACTCTTGCAATTAATAATTAAGATAGAAACTGCTTAGTTACTTTCTAATACTCTAAGGTTTGAAACCAGCATATTTGATCGTGTTTTGGATCTCATAAAAAAATCATTTGAAAACTGAAATGTGAATTTCACAGAGCAGCGTGTTGTGGCAATGTTCAGTGAGAGGTAAAATGAATGTAGTTAGCACCCAGAAAATGGTCTGCCCACAGCCTCACTCACCCACGCATACCTACGGGTCTCCACGGCAGAGGCAACACATCCACTATTATTCCTGATGTGATTTATTATGACCGCATATCTAAAACACTTTGTGGTTCACATAAACATAATACATGCAAGTAGCAAGGAAAATATGTTTATATTAACCATGAAATTTATCAGACAGCAAAAGTATTTTTATTAAGTGATGTGTTCATTGTACAAAGAGACTTTATTTTTAAAACGACAGCCATCTGGTATGGCCTCTGCAGTGTCACCCTTTCAGGTGATTTCCAGGTAATCTCACCTCAAAGGCCACAGTGACCATACCGTAGGTCCCCTTCTCCCTGAGGAGAGTGAGAGGCACAGACTCATTTCTGCCTCTTGGCTCCCTCGCTGTGACTGATGAGGGCTGTTGGGAAGAGCAGAGGCAATCAGGGTTTATCAAGTGGAGGTCGGAGGTAGTAAAAATCTGTTTCCTTAAACACTCCATTTCCCCACAGGCAAATCAATTCATATTGCACTGTAGGAAAAATGGTATTTCTAGCATCAATTCACTGTAGCTAATAAAAATACTGAAATCTTTAAAAATAATATTATAAAGGGAACATAAAACTAACCAGGCAGGTAGGTCTTGAACTGATTCTACCACCCAATATCCATCCCACTGAGGAATCCTAAAGGTGATCTAGCTGAAAGCAGGTAAATTAAATTCCTCCAGGGGACCCTGGAGGTCCTGAGCTGAGTTAATCCTCCAGAGCAAGGCAGTGGCCACTGGGACACACTCGGCCTGCTTCCACCACCCCTCCCTCTCACCAGCCGGCTTCCACTGAGAAGCACAAGTGATGACTTGCCAGACACAACCACTGCCAGAAGCAAGAGTGAGAACTTCAAATGTTGAAACTTGCCCACTTGCCGACAGTAAGTCCAGGGAAGAGGAGGAGGTAATGAGCAGCAGCCACCTCTCAAGGTGACACTAAGGCTTAATATCTCATCCACAGATAGAGAGAGGGACCCCTGTCCCAAAGGGCTTGATGAGGTCCGATCCGATCATTTTTCTCAAGTGCTTACCCAGAACCTAACATGGGCTGCTTCCTAACAATTACCTTTTACTCACATAAAAAGATTAATTTCATTAATGTGTGTGACAATGGAATTCAGGTTACTAAATATCTACTTATTAAACTGAGGTTAGCAAATACTCTTTTCAATGAAGATAATTCAACTGTAAAACTCATATAGCTCACTGTAATTCAAAGATAAGGAACTAAGAAAACAACGTAAAAAACAATGAATCATAACAGTGATCTAAACTAGAAAATAACTGAAAAGCTGGGAAGTATGGCATCATGCCATAATGATACTCTGTAATATTTTTTCAAAAGACTGTCAGGAAGGTTACTGTAGCCTAAAACTTAGCTTATAAATGTTTTGTTTTGTTTTATTTTAAGAGCTGGAAACAATCCTCTCAAGAAGGGACCCATCTTCTATGTTTGTTTCAAAAACTAAAATCTTCTGAACATGAGACTGGCCAGAAGCATAAGACAGGACTTTGGTATTAAGGGAGACAAAGTAAAGTGAAACTGGGGGTACAGGGGTCGTGGAGTTCATAAAGCATGTATCAGCCGGAAAATGTTAGGGCATGCACTGACTCTAGAACTTTGCAGAGCTGTAACATCTGCTACCAAATTTTAAGTGCTGTAGGTGTTTGGTATTCTTTTGATGTAGTTTCTCATTTCATCGTCACCCCAAACATTCAGAAGGGCCTAATAAAGGGATAGTGCTTACTTGAAGTGGTATTTGGAGGAATCGAGCAAAAGGCACATTAGAGCTACAGAACAAAATAGGGAACAAATGAGTCAGAGGGAATGATCATCAGAAAGAAATTAAAAAAGGGATGACCATGATCATGGAAGCCTCTTCAATTTGCAAACGTCTTAGGTAAAACAAATGAAAGGTCTACAGAATGTGGGACAGGATGGGCTTAATGCAAGTTTTATTTAAATGTCAAAAGACAGGATGACATGAGCTAACATGAAAAATAATCAAAAATTAATGTACTACTACCTAACAACTATGAGACTCATCAAACTGTAACCATACCATGTTAAATGAAATAACTCCAAATGCATTGTCATTTGATAATATTGTTATAGTAACATTCCTTGGCCATCCAAGTTTCACATTTGCTGAAGGTTTCTAAGATAAGAGTCCAAAAATAAAGTAATAAATTAAACAGTAGAATAAGAATAATCATTTTAATAAAATTTGTATTTAAGCAATTATTTAGAATATGAATAAAAAATATTCTTTCAATGCACAGATTAAGAAACATATTCAAGTTAAGTCAACATCTAAAGAAATTCCAAATGAGAATTTCTTAAATTATAAAACCATCACTTTTAATAATATATAATTGTATAATTATAAGTAATAACTGACTAGTAATATTATATTATAAATTATGTTATGATTACTATAATGTCCTTACTAATTTACAGAATTAAATGTGCAATATGAAATTCTACTAAATGTGATTTTTACACTATAGATTGTGCTATATTTAAAAATTAGTTATTCTATCAATCAGCAAGCCACATGAAAGTAAAATGCTTAGCAATTTTTCTTATAAATCTATAGAGTTTTCTGCAATGTTTCTGTTGAACAGCAGCAGAAAGGAACATTAAAAAGAAGCAAACGTAACTGTTTCAAGTATAACGTTCCTAAAAATTTCACTCCTACTGACAGAATTATTCTTTAAAAAATTCTCCATGCCCTCTAGAAACAGTAACTATCCTGGTGCTAGTCGTCACTGCTTCAGCCTAACAGAGCAAGCCACAAAGTCCAATGAACTCAAGTGTTTTCTCAGAGGTGCTGTGGATTCATTCTAAGCAAAGGACCTCCCACTTCCATGCTTGCTTTTTTGTATCCTTCCCCTTTGAACTCCAAAGTCATGGTCACTCTTTGTGCATCTGGTGGTAGGGGAGGAATAATAGAGAAAAGGACCAAAGGGAAGACGAGGTTTTCCGGAGCATCTGTCCAAGTGATTCCCAGCAAGTTGAATGGACTCAACTCTACAGGACCTTCTAAACAGACTGGGGTTGCCAGAGACGTTTTATGAAAACCACTGCTAGTAGCTCATTTCTAGATAAAGGCAGAGTCTAAGACCAAGGGGAAGAAAGACCTACCTGTAATGTTAAGTGAAAAGTAAAAGTCTCATCCGGCTCTGACAGGTCATCATCACACACTGCTATGTACACTGTCCTGTTTGTTTCTCCAGCAGGTATA
This sequence comes from Heterocephalus glaber, assembly GCF_053883595.1. Lineage (NCBI taxonomy): Eukaryota > Metazoa > Chordata > Mammalia > Rodentia > Bathyergidae > Heterocephalus > Heterocephalus glaber. Next base: position 4,940 of record NW_028258154.1, on the reverse strand, counting down.
AAAGCTGCAGCATATGTGTCAAAAAAGTCACCAGTATCTTCCCCATGCAGCTATCAAACGCAAACAGAGGTGGCTTTTCTTACTTAACACAGAGTTAGGACAAGCAAAACTGACACTAATTGGAGCAATGGAAAGAAAATGTAAAAACCAAGTATCACTGAGATTTACAATAGGATGTACAAAAACATAATATTTCACAAATGGCAAAAGTCATCTTCAGAAAACAAAAGGTTGCAGGAATAAATGATTCCACATAAAAGTATTTCTTTATATTGTGAAAGAAAGAAATACACAGGAAACTAATAATTGCATAGAAAGTCATGTAGTAGATTTTCTCCTCTGATTGCTGGTTGATCTGGAGTGAACTACATCGACACTAACAAGAAGAACTGCAGCTAAAACTCTCACAGAGAAGAGGTGGATGCAGCCTGCTGAGAGCTGGCAGGAAAAGCAATTTCTTCTCCAATTAGTTTCACATAAAATGCTCTTTCCAAAACTCTCCACCTGAAATTGTATTTATGTTGTCCCACAGCAATTCCAATTAAGACCCAATTCTTTTAGCATGCTAAACTTCTTAGTGATTATAAACTTTTCTTAACTTTGTAAGATTCTACTCTGTAAAATCAGCATTGCTAATAAGATTCTCAGGGAAGTAGCAATTATGAAATTATGAAATAGCAATTTATTGTGCAAATACAAATGAGATTTTTCACATATATATATGATTTAGTACAAAAAATTAACAAAATGTATAGGGAAATTTCAGTAAACTTCTAGTCCTAATTTATAGAAATAAAATGTTTTTAAATACTTTATTAGTCAAAATAGCCGGGGATTTAGCTCAGTGACATGGCACCTCCCTTGCAAGCGCAAGGTCCTGAGTTCAATCCCCAGTACCGAAAAAAAAAAAAGAAAAAGAAAAGAAATTTTAAAAAATTGTTAGGCGAGGGATTTAGCTCAGTGGTTCTGCTGTCTTCCTTGAAAGCTCAAGGACCTGAGTTCGATCCTCAGTAACCCCTCCCCAAAAAATGTTAAATAACTAAATTGTCAAGGGTACTGGAAAACTTATTCTCACATATTACTGTAGAAAATGGCACACTATCAAGAGCCAACGAAATAAACAGAAAAATACAGAAATGAAGCTATAAAAATCATTTGACAATCCCAAATAGATATGTATATAAACAGTTTCATCACAATAACATTCATAACAAAATTGGAGGCAACCTCATTGAGAGCAGTGGAGGGCTGATTAAGACGACCAATGATGATATGATCAAGAAAAGTGAAAATAATAAAAACCTACCAGGATACAACTGAAATAATATGAAAATATTATCAAACAGAATGTATACTCAAACTAAAAATAAATACCCTCTATATCATAAATACAAGCTAAAAGCAATGTACAAAATTGTAACATTGGGTTGATTTCATAAGTAGCTTTTCTTATTTTTCTATTTCTACAGTGTTTCATATTGTGGCAATTTACCCTACTGATGAAAGTTTTATTTTTGTGAACAAAAACTTCCAAGTACTTCCGTCACAAATACAGCAATATCTTCAGCTGGTCATACGACATTACTTTCTGCTTAAAAACAAGAGACATATACACATGGCACACATAGTTGGTCAAAAATTAAACTATGCAATAATAAGTAATCAAGTTTCACAAATTCTACTTAACTTTTATCTCCATAAAAGAATTATCTAACAGAAACGAGGTTTCTTTTTTTAACTGCCATTTTTTCTTTTAAATGTTCATTAAAAATACACAATCTACAAAAAGCTACAATCATTTCTTACCGATACAAGTGCAGTAACATTTGCTGGTTCTCCTATTTTTTCAATGATAAAATGAATACTGTTGTGCTTGTTTCATTAACAACAAATTCTGTTTGTCCAGCAAACCTTATTTGTTTCTCCAAATACGAAAGGGATGAGTAAAGCTGAAAGAAGATTTACTAATAAAGATGCAGAAGGCATCCCTATGGGAAAAAAGAAAAAAGTAAGATATATCTAGTACATTTTCTTTAGCTTCTGTTGTCCACAGATGTAAATACAGAGTACATTATTACACAGAAAACAACAAGGACACAAATACATCAAATAGTAAACCATCCAATTCAGAAGTAAAGGTAAAACCTTTATCTCTTCTATGGCTCTCCTTTTGGGACCGTAATTACTTTTTGTTCTTCAGCTTCTATGTCCAAATACTCATAAGGTAAACTTTATTATTTTATTTAAAAATTTATTGACACATTAGTCTATGAAAAACAAGGAAAAGCAGATAAAGTCTACTTCCCTCAAATGAAATGGTTTGGCTTAGCCAAAACTAAAACTGTTGATGCTAAAGCTTTAACAACAAATTGATATCTTGGTTAGTGCCTACATTTTCCCATATATTTGTCTCAAGTTTTTTTTTTTTTTTTTAGTTATTGCAAGGAATTGACAATCCTTTCAAAGAAAAGGTTAATTTTGAAAGCTTAAATTTCTTCCATTTTACTAGGTAAAATGCTAATATCACTTCTTAGAAAATGTCCATGCTGCTTTAAAATAATCAAACTGAGCAAATAAGGAGAGTGAATACTATCTTCTTTTCCCTAACTCTACAGCCTTCTTCCCACAATGTGTGTGTTTGTGAGTCATAGATACTGTTCCTACTTTTAGTGCTGTGATTCAAGTGCTTTCAATAGTACAGAACCGCAGTGGCCTCTTGAAAGCACTGCTGTTTTGTGATGTAGATGAACCTCTAAACATGTGAACAATTCATCTCATGGGTCGTTAAGATTCCAGTGGGTCTATGTGAGCAGTCACACGAACATAACAAGTTCACACATTTCAGAGGGGAGTTGCACTATGTACGCCGGGAGCCAAAATTCTTCCTATTAATCTTTACCTTGGCCAAGAAGTGATAAAATTTTCATGCATGTGGTATTTCCACATAACTACATGTAGTGTTATAATTAGGAATCACCAAATACATGAATCCTTGAAATATTTTAGGATATAAATGCAGTTTTCTCAGCCAACTACATTCAAACAACCCAGTGTGAGATTGACCAATGAGCTCTTGCATGATCTCGACTGCAAAATCCATAGACAGACATACAGAGTTTGGAAGGAGTGGAAGGAAAGGAGACTCTGAAGGACTAGGACATGTCTTGCACCTGTCTCTGCTCTCCAAGCAAGCCTGCCTTAAGGCTAGGGGATTTGGGAGAAGAAATTACAAAGGGAAAAAAATGAGAGAATGGGAAGGCAAAAAGCAAAGCAAGGATCAGAAATGCTCCCCCATGATTCTCATGGGTGAGGCGGTTCTGAGTCAAATCACAGCATGTGGAGAAAATCTTTTGTAGAATTCTATAGTAGAATGATTTCACACTTCACTTAGGACAAATAGTGGGAAAGAAATACCTAGATATGGAAAGAAGGGACAATAAGGTAGTAATTTAAACCTTGGTTACTGAGATTTCTGGGGGAAAAAATCTCAAATCCTTGAACAGATGTGGAAGAACTTGAGGAAGTTAAGACATCTGACATTCAAAGTGAGAAAGAGTGGCAGTGAGATTATAAGATGAGGGAATCACAAACAGCTGTGCACAGTTCCCCAAATTTGCCCTGCATAAGAACCAACCCAGGTAGTTGTTAAAATGTCAATTCCCACTCCCAGAAACTTTGTCCAGTTGGGGCCCAGGAGCATGCATTTCATAAGCATCATTGTTCACTCTGATTCAGCTCACCTTCAGGGTACACTTAGAAATCTCCTCTCCCGGAGTGAGGAATGTGTCCTTGGATGGACCCACAAAGGCCACATTTCCAGCTTTAACTACTGAGTTTTGTATGCTATAGAGGTGAACTTACTACAGACTTCCTCATGTGTTTTTTCTAGCTATTCTGACATTGCATTTTAATACTGCATGCATCCTAAAGAAAAATAGTAATGACTTACAGAAGTACTCATAAGAGCAAATGCTTTTATAGTTCTATTTTAGGTACTCTGTAAACACAAATGTATAATTTCCACAGCATCTCTGTGAAGGTCGGAGCATCACTGGCCCTGTTTCATAGTTGTGGAAACTAAGCCAGAGACAGGTCAGTGAATGTGCAGAGCATTCAGCTAAATGAGTGGCAAGGGAGGATTTGCCCCTGAGACCATGACCGGGCTTTCCCAGAAACCCTGGTACACTGCCTCTTCCATCTCATTCTTACAAATCTTCAGCTTGAATAATACGGTAGACTGTTCATACTACATGTTCCCCAGAATTCAGACACTCTAAACTCATGCAAAATAACCAAACTGCCACAAAACTCAATTCTGAGTCTTGTAAAAGTTTATACCTTATTATTCTGATAAACATTACATGTGCTTAAATGAAGCTACAGTTCTGTTGACTACTTTAAATATTTAACAACATCTTTTAATGTCAGGATCAATGAGCTCAAATACTGCATTCTTGCCACTTCTCAGGCAATTAGAGCTCTAAGAGCTTGTGTTTATGTCAGTAAATTCATTTTGAATTGGTCCACGTCAGTGAGTTTTGAGATCATGCAAGATGAACAAGCAAGCATGGTGGAAATGCCTCAAGCTGCGTGACATCATTGCTAACAGCATCTCCTTTGCTTTCATCTTTCCACACTGTGAGAAAGGTTGTTGGGGCAATGCTGACATTTGCTAGAAACTGAAAAAAATGAAAAACAACTTTGGAAAAGAGGTTTCCATTAGAAAAAAAGCCATAATTACACAAAAGCTGAATAGTCTCTGTTTTTCAGAGTAACTAGGTACATTTTTCTTTATACTGAAATGTGGTGTTTGGAACTTCCTTTATTTTTTATTAAACTCAGAAAACCAAGCATTGGTAACTGACATGATTACTAATGTTACTAATATTTCACCTTATTTCTTCCTTTCTTTCAGTAATTGTTTTCCTTGTCGTGAGTGC